>NW_019416416.1:75668-203663 GCF_000390285.2 Anoplophora glabripennis
GGGCGCGGCGGTAGCCGAAGCGGCCAAGGCTTGCCTACAGAGGCGAGCCAGGGCTGTGCGGCAAAACCGTAGTGGGTTCGAATCCCGCACGCGGCAGGAAAATTCTTTCGAATTTTCCTGTCGTACCATGGATGTTTGTGATTGTTAAGGTGGAGGGTAGTGTAAGTTAGCAGGCAAAAAGGGCCAAGCATGGCCTAATTGCTGGTAAGCTTCATTATCTTTACCTTTTTATATAGAACAATTAACAACAAAGTACTTAAAGAATATTACCTGCTAACTAATAACACTTTAAACAATTAACTTTTCACTACTTTGACACACTGTCAGCCGATCGTCTTACTACCGATCTCCACACTGTTCTCACTTCAACTGCCTATCTTCGACTAACTAGGCTTCCTTCCGGAATTTCCTACCTAAGCGCCTGTTTTTTGTGCTTCCTTCTACCGACCGTTAATATTACTTTTTCATTGTTATACAACACCCATGTAACAGGTGACGTCGAAGTTGATAAGATAAGTACGGTTTTGCACATGCCCTTCCATTTAATTTATTGAAAAAAAAACTTTTCTCGGAATTTTTTCTATTTAAATGCATTAGCTAGAATTGTCCTCCATAATTCTTTTTTCCCGTGTAGTTTATATATAAACATATTTCTTCATCCGTTACGAATTTTGTTACAAGAATCTGATTACTTTATTTGCCCCAACGCAATATGGTGTAAATTTTATCCACAAGCCGATTAGTTTTCTGTCAGACAGAGGTCTAACTAGTTTTATATTGCATAATAAATTTGTCAATTGTAAAAGAAATACAATCGTAACTTTACTGACTTGTTTCGAACTGTTGCAAAAAAATAAAGTTTTTGTACAAGTAGGTAGATAACAGTCAAAGGAAGAATAAATTTTAAATAGAAACAGCAGGTTTTAGAATATTTAGTACAGGATGTATGTAAAAAGTTGTTGTTTTTTATTTGCGTAAATTTGATGATGCGAAGAAATATTTATGTTGGCAAAATTGATAAATTCAATTGCCTAATTTTTAGAGCTCGGGATTTTCGTCGGCTAGTCATAGACGTGTTCGTCGTAAATAAATAAAAAATAATGAGTAAAATTATTATTATTATGTAAAGTCAACATTGGAACATTAATTTTAGATGTACTTACAAGATTATCTAAGTACCTATTGGACAAAAAATAATACAAATTCTTGTTTGCATTATTACAACGAAAGTAAGAAAACCTATAGAGATTATTTTTTTTAAAAGTACGTGAAAAGTATATACTTATCTATACAGGTTGGCCCAATTAAAACAGTTCACCTGCAATATTTTCAATGAAACAGGTTTTTCTGGAAAACCCTGAAACAGGTCGATTTTGCTTTCAAGGGGGACATCTTTTGATCATAAATTCATGGATGGATTCATATTCATCCCCCTACGCACGGGGCACAGAGGAATAAAAAGAAATGAGATCAGTAGTATCTATGTATAGGATGATTCAGTCACAATGTCATTAATTTTACCCACGTATTCGGAAGGCCTAATAAAGACAGAAAATCTAAAAATTACTGGACTTCTTAAAAGATAAGCAAATTATCGCTTAACTCCCGTTAATTCGGCACTGGCAGACTATAGAACGTTCGAACGTTGAAGCGAAACAACTGATTTCCCGAGTCATTTTGAATTTTGCAATTGGTTTCAAAATGAAAGTGCAGAGGTTCCCAACTTTAATAACAATGTGTATGGACGTATGAGTGAGTGTTTTTTTAGCCGTACTGTCATTTTAAATAGGTAGGTACCATACTACTCTTTGAAAAGCAATAAGTCACATAAGGTATACATAGGTATACGTACTACAAACTGAATAACAAATTAAACATGGTACTAAAAACTCATATTCAATTATAAAATATAGTGAAAACGTTAAGAAATATTAAAAGCTAGGTTAATGACCGAGTATTTTTAAAAAATTTTAATCGCGTATTTGTATTGTACTCATTTTCCCTATCTTCCTTTAAAATTAATTAAATCATGACAGAATCACCCTATACCTATCCATGCGCATAGGTATAATTTGAAAAATTATCAGCAATCGAAGGATTTTCTTTTATCGTGTAAGCTAGAAAATTACACTCATAGATAACAGTTACCTCTAGGTGTAAAATTTACGCCTACTCAATCTACTCCCTTTACAACGCTAACCAATATTCATTGAATGCCTACAGAATTCTTACCTAATGTTCCACATTCGTTTCAATCCAAAATATCTGCTGATACAGATCTTTATATAGATTAGAAATCTTCGATAGCAATTTATTTAACAGTCACTCGCAATTATTCTGCCGTAGCTGTATGTTGAAATAAACTCAGACTAAGATCTTCAAGATTTCGGTTTGAGATAAATCGAACGAATAATAATCACAGCGAACTGAAAAACGACCTAAGTTATATTTAGTTTACTCCCATGTGGAAATGTTACCTTAAACTTGACACGTCGACTTTGATAAAGGATTGGAAGGACGACGCCTTATATCCGACTTCCTGTTGGCACGTTTGCGTCATTAGGGTCTAGACAGGGTTCCCTTTGCCGAAAAACGTGACTCTGGTGCGTATCAGGATGATTGCGTCTATCTGCTACCCCTTTTATTTATGCGAAGTAGATCCCTGAAAATTGCATAAGTCGAAAATTGGATACATTTTTTGTACACGGGTATTCGTATACCATTCTGTCCATCTTTCCTTTTTTGATTTTCTGTCTACAAAGGAATGGTAAAGACTGAAGTTTCAGCAAATTTAATTAGGATCCCTAGAAGAAGCGAAAATTAGAATGTTAAGTTGTAACGAGCGACTCTACACATTGTTGTTCCTCTAGTTGTAAGTTGAGTTTGGTGGTGTGAGTGAGATGAATATATAGTGGGGAATATTGATGCGCAGTTGCAAGAGGCACAGGAGGCAAACTGTATTATGTTTTGTGAGGCAAACCGTCAGAGAGCGAAGGACGAAGCGAATAGTGCAACAGTGCCTTCAAAGCCTGCAAAGCAAAAGGGTGTCGTGTTGTGTATCAGACTTTTGTTATATTTATGTCATATTTATTGGGTAGTCAAGTATTCAAGAGATATCTGAGGGCATCATTTACAGAGTGTCTTTGAAATGCATGTACCAGCGGGCCGCCCAAAATTATTAAGGACAAACTACGACGATTTACTTTAATTTACCTATATGCAAAAATGCATCGTAAAGGCGCTAATGGGCGCCAAAGTTTTTGGAAATATATCAATAATCAATAATTATGAAACGGAAACGCGTTGATCGATTAAAATGAAATTAAAATACATGATGCAATTATTATTAATGGCACAAATGGCTTAAACTGGATACCACAGTTAAAAAATATTCATATATTTTTTTTGTGTATTCGAATTTTTTACTCGTTATTAAAGTATTAAGATAATTCAAACAAATCCTATCAAATGAAGTCAAACAACATTCTTCGACACCAGAAATCTAGGTATGCAAAAAACATGAAACCTCACAGACAAGATTGGTAACTGCTAGTACTGTGATCTGATTGTCATATTTTTTTTTCTGGTGAAAGCTTTCTTAATCATAAATTATGTCTCTTTTGATAACTCATAGCGTTTATTCGCAAAAAAATATAACAAATGCAGCCCGGCAAATAAATTTGCGCCTTATGCGTTAGAAATAATTATATTATAAACGTCACAGCTCTCATTAATTAACATTCAGTATGTAGATAAAAACCTTCGAGCATATACTACTGGAGTTAGCCTCCCAATGGCCGGGCGCGTTACAGGGTGAAGCTATCTCTCTCTTTCACTCTCTCTCTCTCTCTCTCTCTCTTTCTCTCTCTCTCCCGCCGAACATGATTGGCTCACGGCTGATACCCTCTACACTGATACCAATCACATTCGGCGAGAGAGGGAGAAACAGAACATTTTCTTCCTTAGATTAGGTAAGTTTTCTTCAAAGCAGCTATGCGTCTTGTAATGCACTCAGCCGTTGGGTTCGGAGACTACTTCCAGCAGTAAATGCTCGAAGATAAGAACTTGTTGCAAGTGTACTGCGTGTTATCTTAATGGCCCGAACATGGCGTCGGTGTTAACAAATCAGAATTGAATACAGTGAATGTATAGCATAGTTTGTGACAGTAATCTTACCCGAGGTGTAACCAGTAATAACTATATGCAACCAAACATACATTCGGTCCAAAGATGGCGGTTCCTTCTACCGACCGTTAATATTACTTTTTCATTGTTATACAACACCCATGTAACAGGTGACGTCGAAGTTGATAAGATAAGTACGGTTTTGCACATGCCCTTCCATTTAATTTATTGAAAAAAAAACTTTTCTCGGAATTTTTTCTATTTAAATGCATTAGCTAGAATTGTCCTCCATAATTCTTTTTTCCCGTGTAGTTTATATATAAACATATTTCTTCATCCGTTACGAATTTTGTTACAAGAATCTGATTACTTTATTTGCCCCAACGCAATATGGTGTAAATTTTATCCACAAGCCGATTAGTTTTCTGTCAGACAGAGGTCTAACTAGTTTTATATTGCATAATAAATTTGTCAATTGTAAAAGAAATACAATCGTAACTTTACTGACTTGTTTCGAACTGTTGCAAAAAAATAAAGTTTTTGTACAAGTAGGTAGATAACAGTCAAAGGAAGAATAAATTTTAAATAGAAACAGCAGGTTTTAGAATATTTAGTACAGGATGTATGTAAAAAGTTGTTGTTTTTTATTTGCGTAAATTTGATGATGCGAAGAAATATTTATGTTGGCAAAATTGATAAATTCAATTGCCTAATTTTTAGAGCTCGGGATTTTCGTCGGCTAGTCATAGACGTGTTCGTCGTAAATAAATAAAAAATAATGAGTAAAATTATTATTATTATGTAAAGTCAACATTGGAACATTAATTTTAGATGTACTTACAAGATTATCTAAGTACCTATTGGACAAAAAATAATACAAATTCTTGTTTGCATTATTACAACGAAAGTAAGAAAACCTATAGAGATTATTTTTTTTAAAAGTACGTGAAAAGTATATACTTATCTATACAGGTTGGCCCAATTAAAACAGTTCACCTGCAATATTTTCAATGAAACAGGTTTTTCTGGAAAACCCTGAAACAGGTCGATTTTGCTTTCAAGGGGGACATCTTTTGATCATAAATTCATGGATGGATTCATATTCATCCCCCTACGCACGGGGCACAGAGGAATAAAAAGAAATGAGATCAGTAGTATCTATGTATAGGATGATTCAGTCACAATGTCATTAATTTTACCCACGTATTCGGAAGGCCTAATAAAGACAGAAAATCTAAAAATTACTGGACTTCTTAAAAGATAAGCAAATTATCGCTTAACTCCCGTTAATTCGGCACTGGCAGACTATAGAACGTTCGAACGTTGAAGCGAAACAACTGATTTCCCGAGTCATTTTGAATTTTGCAATTGGTTTCAAAATGAAAGTGCAGAGGTTCCCAACTTTAATAACAATGTGTATGGACGTATGAGTGAGTGTTTTTTTAGCCGTACTGTCATTTTAAATAGGTAGGTACCATACTACTCTTTGAAAAGCAATAAGTCACATAAGGTATACATAAGTATACGTACTACAAACTGAATAACAAATTAAACATGGTACTAAAAACTCATATTCAATTATAAAATATAGTGAAAACGTTAAGAAATATTAAAAGCTAGGATAATGACCGAGTATTTTTAAAAAATTTTAATCGCGTATTTGTATTGTACTCATTTTCCCTATCTTCCTTTAAAATTAATTAAATTATGACAGAATCACCCTGTACCTATCCATGCGCATAGGTATAATTTGAAAAATTATCAGCAATCGAAGGATTTTCTTTTATCGTGTAAGCTAGAAAATTACACTCATAGATAACAGTTACCTCTAGGTGTAAAATTTACGCCTACTCAATCTACTCCCTTTACAACGCTAACCAATATTCATTGAATGCCTACAGAATTCTTACCTAATGTTCCACATTCGTTTCAATCCAAAATATCTGCTGATACAGATCTTTATATAGATTAGAAATCTTCGATAGCAATTTATTTAACAGTCACTCGCAATTATTCTGCCGTAGCTGTATGTTGAAGTAAACTCAGACTAAGATCTTCAAGATTTCGGTTTGAGATAAATCGAACGAATAATAATCACAGCGAACTGAAAAACGACCTAAGTTATATTTAGTTTACTCCCATGTGGAAATGTTACCTTAAACTTGACACGTCGACTTTGATAAAGGATTGGAAGGACGACGCCTTATATCCGACTTCCTGTTGGCACGTTTGCGTCATTAGGGTCTAGACAGGGTTCCCTTTGCCGAAAAACGTGACTCTGGTGCGTATCAGGATGATTGCGTCTATCTGCTACCCCTTTTATTTATGCGAAGTAGATCCCTGAAAATTGCATAAGTCGAAAATTGGATACATTTTTTGTACACGCGTATTCGTATACCATTCTACCCATCTTTCCTTTTTTGATTTTCTGTCTACAAAGGAATGGTAAAGACTGAAGTTTGAAGTTTCAGCAAATTTAATTAGGATCCCTAGAAGAAGCGAAAATTAGAATGTTAAGTTGTAACGAGCGACTCTACACATTGTTGTTCCTCTAGTTGTAAGTTGAGTTTGGTGGTGTGAGTGAGATGAATATATAGTGGGGAATATTGATGCGCAGTTGCAAGAGGCACAGGAGGCAAACTGTATTATGTTTTGTGAGGCAAACCGTCAGAGAGCGAAGGACGAAGCGAATAGTGCAACAGTGCCTTCAAAGCCTGCAAAGCAAAAGGGTGTCGTGTTGTGTATCAGACTTTTGTTATATTTATGTCATATTTATTGGGTAGTCAAGTATTCAAGAGATATCTGAGGGCATCATTTACAGAGTGTCTTTGAAATGCATGTACCAGCGGGCCGCCCAAAATTATTAAGGTCAAACTACGACGATTTACTTTAATTTACCTATATGCAAAAATGCATCGTAAAGGCGCTAATGGGCGCCAAAGTTTTTGGAAATATATCAATAATCAATAATTATGAAACGGAAACGCGTTGATCGATTAAAATGAAATTAAAATACATGATGCAATTATTGTTAATGGCACAAATGGCTTAAACTGGATACCACAGTTAAAAAATATTCATATATTTTTTTTGTGTATTCGAATTTTTTACTCGTTATTAAAGTATTAAGATAATTCAAACAAATCCTATCAAATGAAGTCAAACAACATTCTTCGACACCAGAAATCTAGGTATGCAAAAAACATGAAACCTCACAGACAAGATTGGTAACTGCTAGTACTGTGATCTGATTGTCATATTTTTTTTTCTGGTGAAAGCTTTCTTAATCATAAATTATGTCTCTTTTGATAACTCATAGCGTTTATTCGCAAAAAAATATAACAAATGCAGCCCGGCAAATAAATTTGCGCCTTATGCGTTAGAAATAATTATATTATAAACGTCACAGCTCTCATTATAATAACATTTAGTATGTAGATAAAAACCTTCGAGCATATACTACTGGAGTTAGCCTCCCAATGGCCGGGCGCGTTACAGGGTGAAGCTATCTCTCTCTTTCTCTCTCTNGAGATCAGTAGTATCTATGTATAGGATGATTCAGTCACAATGTCATTAATTTTACCCACGTATTCGGAAGGCCTAATAAAGACAGAAAATCTAAAAATTACTGGACTTCTTAAAAGATAAGCAAATTATCGCTTAACTCCCGTTAATTCGGCACTGGCAGACTATAGAACGTTCGAACGTTGAAGCGAAACAACTGATTTCCCGAGTCATTTTGAATTTTGCAATTGGTTTCAAAATGAAAGTGCAGAGGTTCCCAACTTTAATAACAATGTGTATGGACGTATGAGTGAGTGTTTTTTTAGCCGTACTGTCATTTTAAATAGGTAGGTACCATACTACTCTTTGAAAAGCAATAAGTCACATAAGGTATACATAAGTATACGTACTACAAACTGAATAACAAATTAAACATGGTACTAAAAACTCATATTCAATTATAAAATATAGTGAAAACGTTAAGAAATATTAAAAGCTAGGTTAATGACCGAGTATTTTTAAAAAATTTTAATCGCGTATTTGTATTGTACTCATTTTCCCTATCTTCCTTTAAAATTAATTAAATCATGACAGAATCACCCTATACCTATCCATGCGCATAGGTATAATTTGAAAAATTATCAGCAATCGAAGGATTTTCTTTTATCGTGTAAGCTAGAAAATTACACTCATAGATAACAGTTACCTCTAGGTGTAAAATTTACGCCTACTCAATCTACTCCCTTTACAACGCTAACCAATATTCATTGAATGCCTACAGAATTCTTACCTAATGTTCCACATTCGTTTCAATCCAAAATATCTGCTGATACAGATCTTTATATAGATTAGAAATCTTCGATAGCAATTTATTTAACAGTCACTCGCAATTATTCTGCCGTAGCTGTATGTTGAAGTAAACTCAGACTAAGATCTTCAAGATTTCGGTTTGAGATAAATCGAACGAATAATAATCACAGCGAACTGAAAAACGACCTAAGTTATATTTAGTTTACTCCCATGTGGAAATGTTACCTTAAACTTGACACGTCGACTTTGATAAAGGATTGGAAGGACGACGCCTTATATCCGACTTCCTGTTGGCACGTTTGCGTCATTAGGGTCTAGACAGGGTTCCCTTTGCCGAAAAACGTGACTCTGGTGCGTATCAGGATGATTGCGTCTATCTGCTACCCCTTTTATTTATGCGAAGTAGATCCCTGAAAATTGCATAAGTCGAAAATTGGATACATTTTTTGTACACGGGTATTCGTATACCATTCTGTCCATCTTTCCTTTTTTGATTTTCTGTCTACAAAGGAATGGTAAAGACTGAAGTTTCAGCAAATTTAATTAGGATCCCTAGAAGAAGCGAAAATTAGAATGTTAAGTTGTAACGAGCGACTCTACACATTGTTGTTCCTCTAGTTGTAAGTTGAGTTTGGTGGTGTGAGTGAGATGAATATATAGTGGGGAATATTGATGCGCAGTTGCAAGAGGCACAGGAGGCAAACTGTATTATGTTTTGTGAGGCAAACCGTCAGAGAGCGAAGGACGAAGCGAATAGTGCAACAGTGCCTTCAAAGCCTGCAAAGCAAAAGGGTGTCGTGTTGTGTATCAGACTTTTGTTATATTTATGTCATATTTATTGGGTAGCTAACTGTCAAGTATTCAAGAGATATCTGAGGGCATCATTTACAGAATGTCTTTGAAATGCATGTACCAGCGGGCCGCCCAAAATTATTAAGGACAAACTACGACGATTTACTTTAATTTACCTATATGCAAAAATGCATCGTAAAGGCGCTAATGGGCGCCAAAGTTTTTGGAAATATATCAATAATCAATAATTATGAAACGGAAACGCGTTGATCGATTAAAATGAAATTAAAATACATGATGCAATTATTATTAATGGCACAAATGGCTTAAACTGGATACCTCAGTTAAAAAATATTCATATTTTTTTTGTGTATTCGAATTTTTTACTCGTTATTAAAGTATTAAGATAATTCAAACAAATCCTATCAAATGAAGTCAAACAACATTCTTCGACACCAGAAATCTAGGTATGCAAAAAACATGAAACCTCACAGACAAGATTGGTAACTGCTAGTACTGTGATCTGATTGTCATATTTTTTTTTCTGGTGAAAGCTTTCTTAATCATAAATTATGTCTCTTTTGATAACTCATAGCGTTTATTCGCAAAAAAATATAACAAATGCAGCCCGGCAAATAAATTTGCGCCTTATGCGTTAGAAATAATTATATTATAAACGTCACAGCTCTCATTATAATAACATTTAGTATGTAGATAAAAACCTTCGAGCATATACTACTGGAGTTAGCCTCCCAATGGCCGGGCGCGTTACAGGGTGAAGCTATCTCTCTCTCTCTCTCTCTCTCTCGCCGAACATGATTGGCTTACGGCTGATACTCTCTACACTGATACCAATGACATTCGGCGAGAGAGAGAGAAACAGAACATTTTCTTCCTTAGATTAGGTAAGTTTTCTTCAAAGCAGCTATGCGTCTTGTAATGCACTCAGCCGTTGGGTTCGGAGACTACTTCCAGCAGTAAATGCTCGAACATAAGAACTTGTTGCAAGTGTACTGCGTGTTATCTTAATGGCCCGAACATGGCGTCGGTTGACAAATCAGAATTGAATACAGTGAATGTATAGCATAGTTTGTGACAGTAATCTTACCCGAGGTGTAACCAGTAATAACTATATGCAACCAAACATACATTCGGTCCAAAGATGGCGGATGATGGCTGTACTCTCTCAATTCAGTGATTCTATTACCCATGGAGACTATCTAATCTCCCTGCTATTACCGAAGACAAAGTTTTGCCATCTATTGTTGACATACAAAAATAAGGGCGGTAAATTTAAATTGTTTAGAAGTAATTTTTCAAAAACTATTTATTTTTTTCTATTGTCTTCTACATACTGCAAATTTATTAGTATACCTACTGGTAAATAATAAATACACAGTTGTAATAAGTAAAAGTTGAATACAATACAACCTTATAATATTTACAATCAACAATCTACAAATTACGTAATAACTACTGGACAATAATAATTATTATACAATTATTTGAATTTATATAAATGTATAAAAAACAATGTGAGACGTGTTAATGTTTACAATTAATACTAATTTCAGACAACTTTACAATCAATGATTTACTTTTACCTTATTACTAATTTCGGTTGTCAGATTATCACTAGATATCAACAGTTAAATTAATCACAAATAGGAATAACCACTTTCCGAATACAAATGACTTCCCAAATTTTCTGTCTCACTATTTCTGTCTAGAAACAAGTAGTACAAGTACAGTACAAACTCAGACTAATTTATTACTCTGAGAGTACAAACACAAACGTAAGTTTCGACCTCTGTTGTATGTATATATATACTACCTGCTGTGTATTTTATTGTTATTGGTTGTTTAATAAAAGGCGGACTGATTTGCAGCCAATAAGAAGAGAAAAATGCATCTAAGAGCGATTTAGCCTTAACTTTGTCAATGTCTTAGCAGATAAATTATTTCCTGACAAATTTATTAAAATTTATTAAAGTTTGTTTCCATCCATATCAGTTAAATCCCCCCGTTACGATCTTAAATAAATTTGGGTTGTATTGTATTTCGGAGATATAAACGAAACGTATACGAGTATACGTATCATATATTTACTTTGAAAGTTGTTTGCCTCTGCTACAATGCATGTCTCTCATTCATTTTACATATAAGCTACGTTATCCAGTATTTTTAAATTGAGCAGACATCAGAATATCAAATTGCTATTTTTAAGATGGTGTTTTTCATTGTTAACTCATCAAAAGCAACAATTTATATTTTTTTTCTGAGAATTCTGTTTTCAAGATTGTTTGGTAAAATATGCCCCTGCAGAATATGCAACATTTTATACGTCTCCCACCCGGGTAACGAAATGATTTGTTTTGTTTAGTTGTAATTAGTCAAATGTAACATGTCAAATATTAAATTTGTATGGATAATTTTTATATACAGTGTGTCCCAGAAGTAACGCAAAAAATTCGTATTTTATTTTGTGTTGCGTTTTCACAAAAACGCTAAAACACGTCAATTAGTAAATAGAAATTGTCATTTTGTCACGTTGCTTAAACCTTTTTAGCGCTATGTTTCATAAACCTATGACGTCATCGACATTTTTTTTAAATAGCACTACCTAATTTTTTAAGCATAAATGGATAGTCCTTTTGAAGGGAAATAGCAGGTATGTCGATATAGGGTTTGTCCTACTTTACTTTGACAGGAGCGGAAAAAAAGTCAATGACTGTAATGGACATGGTTTAAAATAACAGCAAAAGTAGGTATCACAAACTGATGCAAGAACAGTGCCACAGCAAAAAATGGAAATTTGTGGATATTTTGTGTTTTGGTTGATTGTTAGTACGTATTTATGTATTGATATGTTGGCGTTTTCGGCGATACGACGACGTGTGTGGATTTTCAGTGACAGCTAAACATAACATTTTGCCTATCATTTTCTATCACCGTCATTGACCTACCAGATCTAGACAGATCTCTAACATGGCCAGCGTCTTCAAATTTGCGTACTAATCTGCATACTGTAGACGCAGGTATTGGTTGTTCTGGATACTTGGCATTGAATAAGTGACATATACTTCATCATAACTACGGATCCTATCTCCGTATCCAACCATAATTAGGATTTCAATTCTTTGTTTCTCATTTAAACACAACACCATCGCAATGTAAAGTTATGGTATTTGTAACTGTCACAATGATATGAGGCACTAGGCACTATTGCATTCGCTAACTGTCTTCTTCAGAACAATGCCTACATAGCCACTGTGATTGGGTGTACCTACCCAATCTACACAAAAACATGTACCTACAATCAACCAAAACAGATTTTTTGCTATAGCACTGTTCGCGCATAAGTTTGTGATACCTACTTTTGTTATTAATTCAAATCATGTTCATTCCAATCGTTGGCTTTTTTTGCACCTGTCAAAGTAAAGTAGGCCAAACACTATATCGACGCATTGCCCTTCAAAAGGGCTATCCATTTATGCTTAAAAAATTATAATAGGTAGTGCTATTTAAAAAAATTGTCAATGACGTCATAGGTTTATGAAACATAGCGCAAAAAAGGTTTAACCAACGTGACAAAACGACAATTCCTATTTAGTAATTGACGTGTTTTAGCGTTTTTGTGAACTCAATACAAAATAAAATACGAATTTTTTGCGTTACTTCTGGGACGCACTGTATTGTATAGGTACTTTAATGTAAGATATAAACTACTTATATTTATTAATTTTTGATGCAAATCCAGACAAAGCAAAAATTCAGAGCCAGCAAGTCTCAACATAATATAGCCGGATATTAACAGAGCATTAACAAAAAACGGCTGTACGAAATCAACATGTGCCAGCCCAGCACAGTAGGCTGTCAAGCGTTCTTCCAATAGCCGCAGCCACAAAATATATAATGCCGCAGCATTTATTACGAGGTAGCCGCAGTTTGGAGATTTAAATTCAACGTACCAACTACTACAGCTATTTGGCGTACGTCGATTAGAGCAGAAAAGGTTTTAGGTCGATTTCAATATCCATCCCGCTTTCAAAGCAATTCAAACTACATTTGAGGATTTTGAATAATTTTCATTTTATTTGAAATCGAACATGGCTGTGTTAAAACGATTAGCAACTCGTCATATATGGTATTCTCAAAGGCCGATTAACACGTTTTGATTAATTATATCAATAATATACTACTGCAGATGCTCTCCCAAGAATTTTTTCTGATTTTAGTAATATCTAATTAGAAATAGAGAATCACAAATGGCTCGAAGAAAACTGCGAAGGGCGTGATAATTTTGAAACTGAAACTTTTATCCTGGTCAAAAAGAATGTTATTTCAGTTATAGACAAATGAGGGAAAGAAACCTATTGTTTTCGTCAAATAATTTTTTTTATATCGTACAGATAATTATAAACGTTTTAATATCAATAACACCAGGCAAACATATCAAAATTTAATGTTAAGAAATTGGTTCAGTTTTATCAGGTTCTATTAATAATGAAGTTTGGCAATTATATCTTATTAGCTGATTATGAAACCTCATAACAATAAAAATAACAGACTTTCAGCCAATGTGATGTAAATGAAATTTTTTTACTTAAAAACTTAAAAAATACAGTGAATTATAAAGTCGTACTTAGGGCTCAAAGTAGATTTAAGTATAATTTTAATATATCGGCATGAAAAGCGAGTTAGATAGATACAAAGGTTGTAATCTTTCTAAAATTGGTACTGAATTTGCATTCATTGGCCAAATGTAGCTGACGTAGTCTAGAGTTTTTCAAGGTTTGTGCCCTTCATAATAAACAAAATCAACATTGCACAGACCCAGTTGAATCAGTGCACAATAGTCGCAAACCAACAGAGATAGTCGTCTTTCTAGATTTGCGACTTTTAAATATTTATGAATTAACACAAAATTTGACCATAAATCTAGAAAAATCTAATCTTACAATATGCCTTGGTCCTAAAAAATAACCGAAAAAAAACGGAAAATTTTAAAGTAGGCACCGACCTTAGAGCACATAGGTACTAATGGAGGCAGCGTCCCAGTGGCCAAGAGTGTAGAGGAGGTTTAGAGAGAGATGGGTATAGGAATGTATATGCTATCTCTCTCTAGCAACATTCAATCGCGTGCTGCTAGAGAGAGAGCAAATACCTGCCTATTCCGCTCTCTCTAAAACTCCGCTACACTCTCGGCCACTGAGACGCTGCCTCCAGTAGTATATGCTCTAAGGTACCGACTAAGTATTTGACTTATAATCCGAAACTAGACTGTGTACATGGAGACTGTGTAGATCATATTTTGTACGAACATTTTTAAAAATATAACATCTACCATCTCCTTTTATGAAAGTATATTTTTTCTTATTATTCACCGTCTGAAAAAATGGACCCTTATTTATTATCCGTCCTGAAAATATTTGGAGGCAATAGGACCACCCTGTATATTTATTTTATATAAAACAATCAATATTAACATAAGAAGGATCAATTTAATTATTCTGCATATATTTGTCATTTGTCCACTCTGCAGGCTGTAATATTTTTATTTTATATGGTATTTCCATAAAGGAAAGGTATTTATATTTCTATTCCAATTAAATGAATTGGTACTACTGAAATTTTCAATTATTGCTATTCATTTCACGAGATGGCAGCACGTTCTGCAGAATAACATACCCAATAAAAATAAAGTGGGTCGTCTTGTGGCGCCGGTTTTTATTTGATATTTAGTTACAGCGGATTTGCTTTGGCATTTCTTTAAAAGAAGTGTAGTGAAATTATTATATCAGAAATAATTTATGAAAATGTCCAAACCACCATATAAAGTTGGTAAGTGTAGTTCTAGAATAGGTAGTTTCTATTTTAATCAAGCAACATGTGCACTTAGAAAGGGGTTATGTTTTCTTGACTGATGAAAATTTCTTAGAATTCTTATTGCAACTTGTACCAACTATTGNCTCCGCTACACTCTCGGCCACTGAGACGCTGCCTCCAGTAGTATATGCTCTAAGGTACCGACTAAGTATTTGACTTATAATCCGAAACTAAACTGTGTACATGGAGACTGTGTAGATCATATTTTGTACGAACATTTTTAAAAATATAACATCTACCATCTCCTTTTATGAAAGTATATTTTTTCTTATTATTCACCGTCTGAAAAAATGGACCCTTATTTATTATCCGTCCTGAAAATATTTGGAGGCAATAGGACCACCCTGTATATTTATTTTATATAAAACAATCAATATTAACATAAGAAGGATCAATTTAATTATTCTGCATATATTTGTCATTTGTCCACTCTGCAGGCTGTAATATTTTTATTTTATATGGTATTTCCATAAAGGAAAGGTATTTATATTTCTATTCCAATTAAATGAATTGGTACTACTGAAATTTTCAATTATTGCTATTCATTTCACGAGATGGCAGCACGTTCTGCACAATAACGTACCCAATAAAAATAAAGTGGGTCGTCTTGTGGCGCCGGTTTTTATTTGATATTTAGTTACAGCGGCTTTGCTTTGGCATTTCTTTAAAAGAAGTGTAGTGAAATTATTATATCAGAAATAATTTATGAAAATGTCCAAACCACCATATAAAGTTGGTAAGTGTAGTTCTAGAATAGGTAGTTTCTATTTTAATCAAGCAACATGTGCACTTAGAAAGGGGTTATGTTTTCTTGACTGATGAAAATTTCTTAGAAATTAAATGGAAAATACTTATTAATTACCACATTCTTAATGCAACTTGTACCAACTATTGCGTAGTAATTTTAGGAAAATAAGTAAACATTGGCTTTTTTTATATCTATTAAATAAGGATCGAAAATCCTCAATTTAATTTAAACCAATTTTTTAGCTGATTTGAAACTAGCTGAATGGGGGCGAAGAGAAATTACATTGGCAGAAAATGAAATGCCAGGATTGATGAGCCTCCGTAAGAAGTATGCAGATAATAAGATATTGAAAGGTGCCAAAATAGCAGGATGTCTCCATATGACTATACAAACTGCTGTATTAATTGAAACTCTTGTAGAACTAGGTGCAGAGGTAAGTCCTGTGCCTTTATAATTGCATTGTACATCTGATGTACGTCCATTAAAAAATATGGCAAATCGTGTAGCTGTAAAACTATTATTTCTTCATTTATTGAAAAAATATTTATTTTAATATTTTTGTTGAATTGCACAAAGGACCTTGTTGTCAGCAATTTATTTAATAAATAAAACTTTTTGTAGTGTTTTACCTATCTTTCAGCAATCTTCATTTTTTTTAAGAAATGCTAATTCAAGTCATTAGAATGATAAAGCACTTTTAACATAAATTTTAAATAACCTTTTGGGTTATCTGTTATCTCTAAAGTGACCTTTTCATTGTAAAATATATTTAGATATAGCCTTTCACCTAGAGACATAAAAATTGTTTTTACATTTTTAAATAACAACATGGACTTTGTTACAACACGTTCAATATATGTTTTATTGAATTGCTCAATAATAAAACAATGTGCAATATGTAAATAAGTAAACGTACATAATACCAGTATATATTTTTAAACATATTCCAATGCAAGGTTAACAAAAATAATGAAAAATCCTTTGGAAAAATCTAAAACTATTTTAGGTGCAATGGTCTAGTTGCAACATCTTCAGCACGCAAGACCATGCTGCTGCCGCTATAGCAAAGACTGGAGTGCCAGTGTATGCATGGAAAGGCGAAACCGATGAAGAGTATGTCTGGTGCATTGAACAGACCCTTTTATTTCCCGACGGAAAACCTTTCAACTTAATTCTTGATGATGGAGGTGACTTAACTAATTTAGTGCACAAGAAATATCCTCAGTATCTGAAGGACTGCAAAGGTATCAGCGAAGAAACTACGACTGGTGTTCACAACCTCTACAAAATGTTTAAAGAGGGCACCTTGAAGGTTCCCGCTATTAACGTCAATGATTCTGTAACGAAAGTGAGTGAGAGTGTGTTGTCTATTTATTTTTATTTTGAAATTTGTTTTTTAATTCGTAGAGCAAATTCGATAATTTGTATGGTTGTCGGGAATCATTGATAGATGGCATCAAGAGAGCGACTGATATTATGCTTGCTGGAAAAGTATGTGTCGTTGCTGGATACGGTGATGTGGGGAAGGGATGTGCTCAGTCTTTAAGGGCCTTTGGAGGAAGAGTGATTATTACTGAAATCGATCCTATTAATGCTTTACAAGCAGCTATGGAAGGTACGTTATTAAAAGACACTTGGACTTGGTGATACGATTTCGAAAATGGATTCTTTCATTTTTGAAGAACATCACAAATTTGAAATTTTCAAAAACTATCTAGTACATTTTCTTTATCTCAGAAATTATTCCCGCGATTTCCCAAAATTACCCACCAACAGGAAAATAGAGAAATTTTCTGGAATTTTTTTTTGATCCACCCCTAAAAATGGCCAACATTTCAGCAATTTCTTATACTGCTGACTAAAGGCTGATTTATTTTAGGTAGAATGACATATTTATATTAAGAAAGTGGAATCATTTTTTTGAATTTGAGTCCACCTTTTTGTTTTAATTTCAATTGCCAAAATTTTAATATGTTCAACAAATTTAAAGCAAAAGCCTTTGTCTAATCATTTTTTTAAAAAGCCTCTTGCTATAATTGCTCCAAATTTTGTATTTTTGTTACTATTGAAGCATAAGTCGAACTCATAGTTTCGTTAATAATAAACAAAACAAGCACATAAAATGGAAACTATTTAGTGATAATATTCAGTATTTAGAATAGTGTTATTGTAATGGTTATAAGATACCTTGCAAAATTGTGTGTCATAATAATACAGGGTGTCCCGAAATTAATGCAACAAAATTTGGTCATAGCTTCTTAAGACAAATTTAAGGGACCCATATTTTTTCTTTTTACCAAGTGCCCCCCCCCCCTCTTTCAGAGTTACAGCCCTCTGAAATCTGCCCCTAAAAATAGTCTTTTTTATATCTCAGAACCTTGTACGAGAATCACTAAAGAGTGACCCCAAAAAAGCCATTTTTTTGCCTGTTTTTGAGACTGACAGAGGCGACAGGGAAAATCCTAAAAATATTCTAAAAATATCAAAATACTCGTCATGAAAAATGAAAATGAGCATTACTGTTTTTCAAAAATTTTTGGAAATCACCCTTTATGGTTGAACTTAAGGTTTTACCTTCATTTAGGGGTATTTTCCTTCGGATCTAGTGATTGTGGGTTATTAACGGTTCAATTAGCACATATAAAAGAAAAAGAAAAAAATTGTACCTCTTGATATATTTTTTGCATTTTAAGGCGTTTAGGGGATAATTTCACCTCTTTAGGGTATATTAAGGGTTGATTTTCAATCCGGACAAGACCGTATCAAATACAAAATTAGATATTTTTACGTTCATAATATTATTTTGATAACAACATAGAAATATTTAAGGTTTTACAACTGTTGATGATTCTTATTTTGTTCACTTTTTTTGTCTTTTCAACCCCTAAATAAGGGTGATTTTCGAAAATTTTCGAAAAACTAAAAGTGATGCTCATTTTCATTTTTCGTGATGAGCTTTTGGATATTTTTAGGATTTTTCCTGTCGCCTCTGTCAGTCTCAAAAACAGGCCGATTTTGCGGTCACTCTTTGGTACACAGGGGTTTTTATGACATTTGGAATGTGATAGTGCTACGTGTTTTGGCGGGGAATCCCCTTAAGAGACTGTTTCGAGGGCCCCCTTGTCTATAGAACCAAAAAAAATTTAACCGCAAATTTGAATTTCTTAAAAATTATTTTTTAGCTAGAAAGCTATTGCATTGAGAAACTTTTTTGTCTCGATATTTTTTTTGTAAAATCCAATGTTTTTAAGGAAAATGGCGAATCATGATATGCATTCAATCACATTTTGACATTTTTCTCGAAAACATTGCGGTTTACGAAAAAAGTATCAAGAAATAAAGACGTTTCTAAATTTAATGGCTTTCTAACGGACTAATAATTTTTAAGAAATTTAAATACAGGGTGTCACGTTTAAATGTGATACAAGTCTGTAACTTCTTTATTTTTTGACCGATTTGAAAAATTGTTATTTTCGAGTGTGAAGAAAAAAAAAACTATCTAACTCTGATACTGCTGTTTTTTATTAATGCAATGCATGCCCAACTAGTGCTCATCTGAAGATGTATCGAATTTGATCAAACTTGGTGGTAAGACATTTTAAGGGATGCTAAATGAGAATAAGTAAATCTGTTTTTTGGAAAAAAAATCGCTAATACCAATTAGCTGTTTCGACGTCAAAAAACGAGTCCTGGTTGACCGTGAATTGCATTAATAAAAACAATAGTGCTACAGTTAGATAGTTTTTTATCCTACATTCTAAAAAAAAAATTTTGAATTCGGTCAAAAAATAAAGAAGCTACAGGCTTGTATCACATTTAAGCGTGACACCCTGTTTGTGACCAAGTTTTTTGACTCCAAAGACCCACGTGGCCCACGAAAAATTGTCTTAAGCGTGACACCATCAGATTCCACATGTCCCTTTTGTACCAAATTCAGTGATACTCGTACAACAGGGTTCTGAGATATAAAAAAAAATTATTCTTAGGGCTGGATTTCAGGGGACTCCAAAAGAGAGGGCCACTTGGCAAAAATAAAAAATACGAGTCTCCTAAATTTATCTTAAGAATCTGTAACCAAATTTTGTTGCATTAATTTCAGGACACCCTGTATATTAAATAAAAGTTGTTTTTGATGAATTGAATATGTGGTAAAATTTTGGTATTTATTTCTACGACATCCTGTATAGTATGTCTGAAAGCTGTGAGCAAAAAGTTTAGTGGGAGATTCTACTTATAAAAATTATGAAACAAAGTTCTACTTTTTCAAAAACTTAATGTTAACAGAGTTCAACTAACTTCAGTTATTTTTTTAAATAAATAATTGATTATAACTTTTTTAGTTATTATATATATTTTTTAATTATACACACTTATGGGCAACAAGTTGTTCTTAAAAATTAAACAACCTTTTTCTGATGAATCATAAAAAAAAATCTTCTAAAAATGTCCTTATTTTAATTCGATAACATTAACGGTTTTTGAGAAAAAAACACATTTAATATTTAGAAATTAACTGAAAAATATATTCAAATTTATCAATTGTGCAATATAAATAAGGCTAAATCGTCTGTTAATTACAATAATTGTTTCGTAAAAATTATGCAATTAAAAAATAATAGTAATTTATCACCAACGGAAAATAAATTACTCCAAAACATTAAATGTATTTTTTTATGTGAAACAACTAAAAATAATTATATTTTGCTTAATAATCATTTCTAAATTTCAAAACAGTCTATGTCTGATGAATCTATCAACTTACTGGATATTGGTAGTCTAATTCAATGCCAACCAGAGCATACAGCCCATGGAATTGTTTTCCATAGTGTCATTAATTAAAAAGTTCATTCCATTTAATGCGATACTAATCATGTATTTATAGCACCTACAGATTAGTAAGTCACTTTATGTCAGCAAGGTATATGTGCTAATGACATTTTTAATTTTTCTGAATTATAAGTTCTCACAACCATTAGTTAAGTTTTTATTATATATCTCCAGGGTATTTCCTATAAATAAATTTTCCAGAATTTTGCATTATAAGGGCCAGGGCCGGTTTATCATAAGAAATTAAACTGGATTTAACTAAATTGCTTAACACCAGCCACTCGAGTCTCTCATCTTTTAGTAACCAAACTTGATTTAGATAAACAGTACAGTTAAATTTTATGGTAAACCGGCCATAAATAGGATGTTGTTCTGTATTTACACAATAGTTTTATGCAATTTAGGTTACGAGGTAACAACTATGGACGAAGCATCCAAAGAGGGCCAAATATTCGTAACGACAACGGGCTGCAAAGACATAATCTTGGAGCGACACTTCAACAACATGCGAAATGACAGCATCGTGTGCAACATTGGTCACTTTGATTGCGAGCTTGACGTAGCCTGGTTGGAGAAAAACTCAAAGGAAAAAATCGCTATCAAACCACAAGTAGACAGATACTTGCTGCCAAACGGAAACCACATTATCGTGCTCGCCGAAGGCCGTTTAGTCAATTTAGGTTGTGCTACGGGACATTCGTCGTTCGTCATGTCGAACTCTTTCACGAATCAGGTTCTAGCTCAAATCGAACTGTGGACGAAACCAGGACAGTACGCAGTTGGCGTTCACATGTTACCCAAGCTTCTCGACGAAGAAGTAGCTAGGCTTCATTTGGAACATTTAGGGGTGAAATTAACGAAGTTGACGCAGGAACAGTCCAAGTATTTAGGGGTGCCAGTAAACGGACCGTTCAAGCCTGATCATTACAGATACTAGATTGATTTTTTTTTGTTGACTGGTCAGTAATGTATAAACTCGCTTTCAGCAAAACAGTTATATCATTAGGGGGAAATATATTATAGTGTTTTTTTTTGCGACGTTAGAATCAGTATCTGTGTAATTTTGCAGTGATCAAAACCAAATTTATGAATTGGTACTTAAGTCGTTTTTATACTTATTTTAAATTAGTACTTACAGTTTTTTGTGGATTAAGGACCCAAAGTGTAATTTTGCAATATTTGGATCTGTTTTTAGGCATGAATTTTATCAAAATATATTTTTTGTAATTTAAAATGTGTTTTATTTCAAGTAATTATGCTTGGTTGGAACGATTATTATACCAGTTTTTTGTGTGTTTTTTATGCTGTTTTGTTGTTAACCTTTTCCCTGCGGCATCGGCGCCAGTCCGTTCCGAGTTGTTCCTCTACTGCGGCACTATAAGGCGGTAGTGGCAGTGAACCTTTAAAAATTTTATAAATGAGGGAAATTTTTTTTCTAGATCATTATTATTAAAATAGGTAGGTAGATAACAGGTAGAAAAAGCTAATTTTTTACAACTTTACAAATTTCAAAAGCAAAATAATGGGGGTTGGGGTGTTAGGGTTAGGGATACACAGTAAACATGACTGCAAAGTGCATTCCTAAGCTGTAAGATACCCCCACCAATCACTATGCTTATTTATGAATGTCCCAGATAATCATAAACACCAGTGATGGGAATAACGGCTCGAAATCGATAACGTTATAACTAGAGAGCGGACAATGTGTGACTTTAACCCAGGGATGCACAGACTTATAGGGTACAGGGGCCACTCGGGAAAAATATAAGTCAAGGACGGGCCACTACAAACAATATTTATTAACTCAAAATTTTTTATTTTTAAATAGTATGAAATACAATGATAACAATAAAATAACTTTCAAAAATGTTTGTTGTAATAATTATGTAATCATTACAATGTAATATTTCATGTTTTATTATTTTGATGCATGACATTGCATTGAACTAACAAGTTTTTTTATATTTGGCTCCACATTACTTGTAGCCACACGTATAATTGCTTCCAAATTTTCATTTGCCAGACGGTTTCGGTTTTTCGTTTTGTTAAGTTTCATCACTGAAAACGTTTGTTCACAAATATACGTCGATCCAAATAAGCTTGCGCATTTCAATGCATTTATTCGCAACTCTTTATAAGCGTTTTTATCAACGCAACGGTAGAAGTTGAGTAAATTACCTTCATTAAATTTGTTTCTTAAATTATCATCATTTTGCATGTCTATTAATTCCAGCTGCATTAATTCCGGCGCATTTTCGGGTGAAATGTTGAAAGGATTGCTGAAAATGTCCAATAGCGGTTTAACTTTTTTGAAGTCTACAAAACGATTTTCAAAAGCTTGTATCAAAATATCAATTTTTTCAACATGAGCGAAATTGACGTCAGTTTTATTGAACTTCTCCATAATTTTTTTGTAGTTCGGAAAATGGCCGTAATTGGCTGAATTGATTTGTGTCCTGAAAAGNTGACAGTGGATTTGAATTCAGCAGAGTCTTTTACATAAAAATGTACTATTTGATGTGGAAATAAATTTTTTTCCAAATTTTCCCAGTAAATTTTCATCAATTTTCACTATTTTTCACAAGTTTTTTGAGGTTAGGAAAAAATTGTGACGTGATGGGCCAATTCTGATCCCAGATTCGTGTTGAGGAGGCCAAATTACTACGAAAAATATATGTCGCATAAAAAGTATACCCAACTTTTTTTTTTGTGTGTGGCTGTGTTATTATACAGGTTTTTTTTTGTGTATATGTTTTTTTGTTAACCTTTTCCCGGCGGCGCATTTTTTAAATTAAAGCTTATTTGATGCAGACAGGGAAAATTATTGTGAATGTCATGATCCCCTATTTTGGGGGTGGAAATGAAGGGTGAATAGGTGAAATAAGTGAAAATCGAATTTCTTTGTTCAAAAATCTTATATCTTCGATAAATACAGTGAAATTAAGACACATTCTGGTGGAATCGATACTCAATTGAAACAAGTTAAGGAAAAATTAATGAAAATATTTTCATCCCTATTTTAGGGGTGGAAGTGAGGGGTGAGGTTATAGCATGTTGAGAAGTTCATTTCATGTTCATTTATACCTTAGATTAGGAAAGAGGGATCGGATTGAGAGACGGTTTCCTGTTCCATTTTTGCCTGGGGTTAATCGCTTATTCGCCTGCAAAGGAATTTTCAGGGTGCTCAGGCGTCTCGCCCTTCACGTCAACCACAACAGACGCTTAGGAACAAAACATAATCGCTTAGGATTTTAACGTCGAGCGATATTTCGCAAGATTATTTGCTACAAACATCCTATCATCCCTTAGAGCATATATTACATGTAGAAGCACGCTTACGGCGACAGTGTGGACGAGTAATAGAGAAAAAAAAATACTAATTAGTGTAGAGATAGAGAGAGAGCGAGTACCCAAACCCTTTGTCTCTGCAACGTCTACACTTCTAACACGCGGTGGTTTCCCAATGTAGTACATACGAGAATATGCTCTAATAGACTCTTTTAGTGTGACGTCACATATTTATACCCCGCGGTAGAAATTATAGAGAGTGACTCCGACATAATAAAAAACTATTACCATATAACGCGTATAAAATATAAAATGATATTTATAATGGTTCAATATTATTTGTCTTTGTGCCGCTCGCTACGCACATCGATAGAATCTATCTACAGGCTGAGTTACACTGAACGTCGATCTTTGTATTTTGCACTTGGTAGGGAATAGAGAAATGCTTTATTAGTGGATGTAAACGGACTTGATTTACCCGTCTTTAGAAACGTCATAGCATAAGCGTAGGTGAGGGGTCTAATTCCATGGATAGAATAAATTTATAAATTAAAAAAACAACCGGGACGTTTTGAAACGCTGTAATAATTAAAATGAATCAAAGTGCCGGTTATTAACAAACCGTAAAAAAGTATTAGATGTTATGTTTTAATATCTTTTTGCCATATTTTCTATAGCTTGTTGCCTTTATTTACGCAGATACGCCATTGGATTTTCGTTCCCTGCACGCTTCATCCCCCTTACTAGTCCAAAAGCTAGCGATGAGTCACTCTCTATAGTTTCGACCACGGAGTATAGGCAACCCGCAACAAATTGTCAAGGTTGAAATTGTACAGACCGAATCTGACCCTTGTGTACTATTTACATAGAAACTATAAAATTGAACAATTTCAAATTAATTTATTTTTAAAGGTATTTGGAAATATTTAAGAACATCCAATACGTGCTTAACACTTACAAAAATGATATAAAAGAATATTCCTAAATTTAAATAAAGTAAAAATTTAACATTAGCTGTGTTATTCCTAATGCTCATGCATGTTCTGGAGGAATAACCTCATATGCAGGTGAGCTCTTGTTGATATGTTATCGCTGTCACCATTAGCGTATTTTCTCTTGTTTTGTTTAATCTTGTCATTTTCGAGTTCTACTAAGTATTGCTATTGTTTTTCTAGGTGTTGTACTGTGCAAGTGGATTTATCGAGTGTTTCTTCTTCAAGTGGTTTATTCGTACTCGTAACCATAACCAAACTTTCCTTGACTGATATCCTGTTGCGAGGCTACTTCGCTTACATGAAATTATCTTTAAAGCTCATGCTCAATAACATTGGTTTATTAATTACCTACTATAAAAGTCAAAATTTTTCTATAAATTTAAATATATATAAATTCTATAATTCTACTAGTTTTGTCACTTGGGGTTTGAAACTTCTTAAATATTTCTAATATTGCCAGAATATCGCAATATTTACAAAGAAGCCAATTTTTGGCATTTATGTCCAAAGTACATAAGGTCGAAAATCGATCTAGTAAAAATATTGAGAAATTCTTCATGATAATAATGTGCACTATGGGGTTGCCTATTATTTGACGTATGTGACGTCACTACTAAAAAGGTCTATTGGCATCCCGACTAACTGGAACTAGACTAACGGCGAATACTTGCGTCACTTGCGTATATTTGTGCCTTTATTAGGTTCTTCACCATGCCGCATGCCGCTCAAATTTATTTGATTCATATCACAGATTAGAAAAAGGATAATTCGTACTTCGTCGTTAAAACAGCAGCCGTGTTATTTTGACCGTTCAAAATGGTAAGAACAATTTTAACTTTAATATTTTACACCTTTTTAAAAGTTATTATTTATTCGAATTTGTACTAACTGCAAGACGTCATTTGTTTCCTCTACGACTAAAATTTCTCGAACTCAATTCTGAAACGAATATTAATTATTTCGATAATTGAATGTGTTTTTTATCCTAGAAATTCTAGACATTTGCCTTAAACTGTTAAACATTTCTGTTAAATAATTATATTATTCTTTTTCATATATCAAAATGTTAATTATTATTAACAACAGAGGTTCTTTTTCAGTAATGTAACAATAATTAAACACGTAATTTTAAATTATTTCATGAAACTTGAATTAAATACGGGATATTATTTTTGCTTCTATACGCTAATAAAATTTCGTGGTCATGTCGTACATTGTGAAAACGTAGAAAGAATTTTTTCTGTTTTTATGTTTTTTCACATTATCTATCTTTTCTACGAATATACACCGACGTGAAATCCATAGAGTTAAAAGTTTGTTTTATGAAGATATAAATAAATATTTAGCACATTTTTTTATTCGACCAGTACTGATAATAAAATAGAAAAGTGTTGCGTTTTTTCTGTACAAATAAAAAATTTTCACAGTAGAAATTTTTACAGAAAGTTGTTTTGTATTTATTACATATTTATTTGTTATATTTTCTATCAAATTAAACATATGCATCACGAGGAAGTGTAGAAACTTTAAGGATAAAAATAAATAAAATATTTACTTATAAACTTTTGGTACCGAAACCGTTTTCGAGAATGGTCCTTCATATTTTTTGGAAAAAATTATTTTCAATACTTGGGGGGGGGGGCACACAATAATGTACCTGTATGTTGAAGAAACTACACTATTTATAGACAATTATCAGTTCTAAATTATCAGTTACAATTTCTTTAAACTCAACCTTCAAAATTTATTAATTTTTTTCATTTCAAACTGTGTCTAATGCACTTATGGAAATGCTCGAACTGTTACACATATACAATTAGGTATACAGGGTTGGAAAGTCCCCACGGTTAATCGGCCGTTACGTGAGAGCGATAAAGAAAGTCATAGAAATCCGTGCGATAGAGAAAGATGGCTATAATGAAGGCGTCTAATAGTCACCGCCCATTTTGCCCTTCCACAAATTAGATCCATTTCTTATTTGTGGAACGGCCGATGAACCATGTGGATTTTCCGACCCTGTATATAACATTTATCCTCTGATATCGTCTCTCTCTCTCTCCCTCTCTCTCTCTCTCTCTATCTCTCTCAACAATATATCGAAATTACTATTACCCTTGATTAGCTCGCCTACTTGACATAACAATTAAAATTACTAGTAATATTTTTATATTTTCTGTTTTTGTAATCTCTCATAACTTTAAAGGTAATTTTCAAAGTGTTAGTAAAAATAGAAGTTTTGTAATTATATAAACTTTTTTAGTAACAATATGTTTCTCTTACTTCTCCCAAATCCAGAGAATTAACCACCAGTGATACTTTTTTTCAAAGATACACTTTCTCATTGTGCAGAATCCATGTACATCTAGTTAGTACATCTCTATAACGGTGTCAATTAAACTGTGCGAAAAATTAAAAAATAGATAAAATATTTGAGGATATTGTTTTGCTGTATAAGAAAATTCAGTCCATACATAATAAAAATATTAGAAAGAAAGAAGTTGCAGCAGTTATAGATAGTATTATTATACATGTGTATATACATTCTGGTAAATTAACAGACAATTTTTTTCCATCACTATCATTTTTTATTCGTCACTGTTCAAATATTTCGAATTTTCACCTTCAAGAACCGCGGTGTCAACATTTTTAACATTAAGGCGATGTTTCGCATTGTATTAGCTATGTCCTGTCCAAATTTTGTTCGTGCAACTCTCTTGGTTTCGACAATGCAATACCTATATATGTTTTCAGACACNAGCCATACTCAGGAAAAATTTTAAATGATAGCTAAAAACCTTTTACAATAGTAATCTAATTCAGAATTAAAAATGACTAGATTTTGTCATAAAAATAGCAGCGACATGTTTTTGAACTGTGACTACAGATTTTTTATTTCACCAAAAAAGTATGTCAAAACAAAAAAAATGATTACCAGCAGAACTGTGTGCGATGATTTTTCTAAGTAAAATTTTTCTTTGAAAAAAAAAAGTGTTTCAGACCTGAAAAAATGAATATCTTGGAAACTTATTGATTTTTTTATCTAAACAAATTTGTGGTTATTTAAGACACAGAAAGATATTCTTTCACCAAGTTACGTTACAATTAAATTATTTTTGCGGAAATGAGAAATAAAAAATGAAAAATCAGAAAAACCTGTTTTTCGCATTTTTCTCGGAAATTTTGAGGTTATCTTAAAAAGTGACCTTTACAAAAGTTGTAGATTTTTGCATAACCTACAACTCTTGTAGTGGATACTTTTTTGTGTGACGTCAACTTCCGCCAGAAATGCCAATGATACAATTTTTCACAACTTTTCAACCCCCCAAATCAACTCTCCACCACCCCTGCTCACGCATTTATTATTTTTAGGTTTATTATAAGCCCTTTTACCATTTCCACTTATAAAAGTCCAGGTAACAATTTTTTTTTCTTCAAGTGTAATTTGGTTGGACTAAAATGGATCTTTAAAAAAGAAAAGTTTTATGTTTAGCTTGTTTTTATGCACGACTTAAGGATGAATCTATAACAATCGAAAGTCACTCAACTCTCAAGCATTTCTAGTGGACTTTAAAATTATGCCATCTATTAACAAAAAGCAGAATTAAGTTCTTCTTCTTCTTCTAAGTGAAAGCTAGACGTTATTTTGTTAATTGTTCGCATCGATTTATTTCACAGGTTTTTTTTATACAGTATAAGAAAAATGTTGATTTTAGAGATGTTTGCATTGGGTTATCTTACCTTCAGCATATCAGCCGCCTCTTTGCGCCTCTGAGCGATATGCTCGGACTCTATTTTGATTTTTTACATTGAAACACAATAAATAGACCGATTGAAATAACTCATTTAGAGGGAAAAAAGAAAATTGTTACCACCTGGACTTTTATAAGTGGAAATGGCAAAGGGGTTTATAATAAACGAAAAAAAATGAATACGTGAGCTGGGGCGGCGAAGGGTTGATTTGGGGGGCTGAAAAGTTGTGAAAAATTGCATCATTGGAATTTCTGACGAAAGTTGACTTCAATAAAAAAAAGTATCCAATACAAAAGTTGTAGATCATGCAAAAATCTACAACTTTTGTAGAGATCACTTTTTAACATAACCTCAAAATTTCCGATAAAAATGCGAAAACTGGTTTTTTTCTGATTTTTTTTTTTTATTTCTCATTTCCGCAAAAATAATTTAATTTTGAAGTTTTGAGGACACTTGGTGAAAGTATACCTTTCTGTATCTTAAATAACCACAAATTGTTTTAGATAAAAAAATCAAGAAGTTTCTGATATTCATTTTTTTCGGTCTGAAACAATTTTCCTTCAATGAAAAATTCTACTTAGAAAAATCATCGTACAGAGTTCTGCAAGTGATCATTTTTTCGTTTTAACATATACTTTTTGGTGAAATAAAAAATCTGTAATCGCAGTTCAAAAACATGTTCAAATATGTAAAAAAAATAAAAAATGACGCAACAATGAATTTTTCAGTAATTGATAATTTCTTTAAATTAAAAAAAAATTCAAAAATTTCAAATATGTCGCTGCTATTTTTATGCAAAATCTAGTCATTTTTAATTCTGAACTAAATGATATTACTATTGTAATCGCTTAAAAAGTTTTTAGCTTGTTTTAGCTATTATTATTTATATTATACAGGGTGTTCCTAAATAAGTGTCGCAACGGAAAACTGTAAATTCCTCTTGAAAAAAGAAACAGTTATTTCCTCTTCCATTTTTCTCTCCGGGCTTTCGTTTTCGAGATACACGGTGTCAAAACTTTAATTTTTTTTTAGTTTTTCGCCAGTAACTTAGGAATCGTTTGAACTACAGGACTGAGCTTTTGTACACACATTACCACTATTAATAGCTACTTTTTCGCACCCTTCTCNTTCAATACACAATGATGTAGGTACCTGTATGTTAAAGAAACTACACTATTTATAGACAATTATCAGTTCTAATCAGTTACAATTTCTTTAAACTCAACCTTCAAAATTTATTTATTTTTTTCATTTCAAACTGTGTCTAACGCACTTATGGAAATGCTCGAACTGTTATACATATACAATTAGGTATACAGGGTTGGAAAGTCCCCATGGTTCATCGACCGTTACGTGAGAACGATAAAGAACTCATAGAAATCCGTGCGATAGAGAAAGATGGCTATAATGAAGGCGTCTAATAGTCACCGCCCATTTCGCCCTTCCACAAATTAGATCCACTTCTTATTTGTGGAACGGCCGATGAACCATGGGGATTTTCCGACCCTGTATATAACATTTATCCTCTGATATCGTCTCTCTCTCTCTCCGTCCCTCCCCCCCTCTCTCTCTCTCAACACTATATCGAAATTACTATTACCCTTGATTAGCTCGCCTACTTGACATAACAATTAAAATTACTAGTAATATTTTTATATTTTCTGTTTTTGTAATCTCTCATAACTTTAAAGGTAATTTTCAAAGTGTTAGTAAAAATAGAAGTTTTGTAATTATATAAACTTTTTTAGTAACAATATGTTTCTCTTACTTCTCCCAAATCCAGAGAATTAACCACCAGTGATACTTTTTTTCAAAGATACACTTTCTCATTGTGCAGAATCCATGTACATCTAGTTAGTACATCTCTATAACGGTGTCAATTAAACTGTGCGAAAAATTAAAAAATAGATAAAATATTTGAGGATATTGTTTTGCTGTATAAGAAAATTCAGTCCATACATAATAAAAATATTAGAAAGAAAGAAGTTGCAGCAGTTATAGATAGTATTATTATACATGTGTATATACATTCTGGTAAATTAACAGACAATTTTTTTCCATCACTATCATTTTTTATTCGTCACTGTTCAAATATTTCGAATTTTCACCTTCAAGAACCGCGGTGTCAACATTTTTAACATTAAGGCGATGTTTCGCATTGTATTAGCTATGTCCTGTCCAAATTTTGTTCGTGCAACTCTCTTGGTTTCGACAATGCAATACCTATATATGTTTTTAGACAGGAAAATTGAATCATTTCAAATATTTCGAACTTTCACCAGCAATACCTATGTATGTTTTCCGTCACGAAAATTGAATAATTTCAAATATTTCGAATTTTCACCACCAAGAACGGCGGTGACAACATTTTTAACATTAAGGCGATGTTTCGCATTATGTATAGGCATTGCATTGTCGAAACCAAGAGAGTTGCACGAACAAAATTTGGACAGGACATAGCTAATATAATGGGAAACATCGCCTTAATGTTGAAAATGTTGTCACCGCCGTTCTTGCTGGTGAAAATTAGAAATATTTGAAATTATTCAATAAAAAAATGGAGGTTTACGTGTTAAATGAATAGGAAAATTTTAAAATCGAATAGCGAGTACCTACTTAAAATTAAAATGAAGAACTAAAATATGGTGAGGATTTTTTTCCATTGGTTAAATCAATACTTCGTCAATGGAGCCACCCTAATAAATATACCTATATGAAAACATGAAAACATATTTTGTTGTTTTTCTCCTAAATTAACCTCCAAGGCATATATTTTCTCCGTCGCTGTAATTTTTCGTTCCTCACTGTTGTCAGATGATCCTTCCTTTTCTATAGCTCCAGTATCTCCTAAAGTTCTATTTTATTTGTTGAAATTGATTCATCACTTCTAATCCTATTTTCTAAAATACAATTGATCTCTAAGGAGAAATATTTCTTATTTGCCTAACAGAAATTATCGAATTAGCTTCATGTAACATCTGCACAATTTCCTTTGCCTGGCTCTGAAAACTTCTTTTCGCTATTTTGTCTCTCTAAGAAGGTTATAATTTTCAAGTTCAGATTCATTCAGTTTGTTTTTGGATCATATTGAAATGATATTAGAATCACTACTTATTTTTTTATTAACTGCACTAATAATTTTGCTTTCCGTTACAGTCGGAAATAAGTATGTGGAACATATCGTTTCCTTCTCAATATGCGACTGGTCACTAGATGAAGTACATATTTCAACATTTATTAATACTGGATGATTTTCAGCTACATCAGAAGTCAGAGGTAGGGCCGGATTCACTCTCACTGCCTTTTCGAGCAACGTATACCTTTTCTGTTCCATGTTGCTGAAAACAAAAGTTTTCGATTAGAAGAATCTTTGTTAGAGTTCTAATACAACAGAAAAGGTATATGTTGCTCGAAAAAGGAGTGATAGTGAATCCGACCAACCCATATTCACAAGGAAACGAAATGTTCAACTTTGCTTATTCCAACTATAACAGAAGCAGAATTGTTAGTGTTATAAATAAAAAATTAGAAGTTATTTTGATATCAATCCAACACGTCCAAATTCTGAAAATTATAACCTTGAGGAGACATTTTATCCCGTAAATAAAGATGTTTTCAGAGTCAGGCAAGAAAATGCTGCAGATGCTAGTGAAGCTAATTTGCTGTTAGTAAAATAAGAAATATTTCTCATGAGAGATCTATTGTATCTTTAAAAAGTAAGATGGAAAATGATGAATCAATTTTAGCAGCGGAATAATAAAGCTTAGAGAAAAGAACTTTAGGAGTTACCGAAGTTATAGAGAAGGAAGGATCATCTGACGACAGTGAGGAATCAAAAATTACAGTGATTAAACAAAAAAACTGTCTTGGAAGTTAATTTAGAAGAAAATATTTTTCCTGATACATCTAAAGCAAAAACAGATTGTACTATCTTTGATTTTAAATTGCAGTCGTCTCTAGAGGAATCGTCTGTATTAAAAGAAGGTGCAATAGAGGACACTGACAAAAATATAAAAGAGACACCATCTAGTGAAATAAATGATTTTCAACAAGAAGAAATCCTTCAGAAATACCAACCATCAGAAGAATCGTCAAAGGACGAAATAGAGTCTACCGATAAACAAATTGAAAAAGAAGAGCCTTCCAAAGAAACTTCTGAAATACAATATGAGAAGGGACACAAAGACAATTCATCTGAATTTATAGAACAACCTAAATCAATAGAAGAGGAACAAGAATCCTTTAAGAAGGAGTCTGAGTTCGAATTTCAGAAACTCGAAATATGTCATAAGCATGCGGAATCTAGTTGTGAAGCAGAATTGGAAACATGCCTTATCTCAGAACAACCTCAAAAGCAATTAACATCAGATTGTGAAAATGAGGCTGAATTTAGGAAGGAGACAGAAAAACCTCAGACACATTTAGATTTGGATAGTGAAGCAAAAACTGAGAAGAAATTAGAAAAAGTAGAAGTTAGTGAACTTGAGGGAACACTAAAAGAAAATTCCAAGTTAATCGGAAAAAATGAAAGGAAGGAATTAGAGGATCAGTTGCAAGAGGCCAAAGCCAGGGAAGCCAAGGCCGTTGCTGAATTGAACCAGAAAACAAAAGATGTCCTTCATTACCAGTATGTATATTCCTTTAATAAAAAATCAATCTCGTTTATCGATGATTTACAGAAAAATTATGGAAGAATACGAAAAAACAATAGCTACCCGCCTTGCAGACTGTCAGAAGTTGAAAGAAGAACATGAAATAGCGGCACGTCATTTAGCCAATATTGAACTGGCATTTTCTGATCTACATCAGTAAGTAAAACAGTCTTCAACAAACTAGTATGGAATGAAATGTATTTTTTTATTTAGGAAATATGAGAGAACTAAGGATCTGTTAGAAGGATTTAAATCGAATGAAGACACTTTAAATGCTGCTCTGCAGGCTTCCGAGAACACAATTAAGCTACACGAGGAGAGGTATGAGGCCTTAAAAGCGCACGCAAAAGAACAGATAGGAATGTAAGTAGAATATAAAAACTATTTTTGTAAACAATAATGTAATAAATATCTTTTTTTTTTGAAATATACCTATATTTACTTTTTTTAATCCTAGATCCAACAAGGAGATACTCACGTTAAGGGACAAGTATGAGATGGCTACTAATAAACTTATGAGTATTATTAAACGTTTAGAAATTAAATGCGCTTCCTTAGATATTTCTCTACAACAGAAAACTCAGGAATGTGCTGCTTTGGCAACTCTCTGGGATGAGGTTACAGGAAAGAAAGTGTAATAAATTAATAATAAAAGTAAATTAATTATTATTGAAAATGTGTTTTTCTTTTGTTTCATTCGTTCTTATATTTATTTCTGTTTTTCAGTATCAAAATGATGAGGCAAATTGGGTAAATATCATCAAGGTATCTTGACCAAACCGTATTTTGTTTTTTAATATACAGTAATGTATGGATAATCCAAATGGAATTTTACATTTTCCTTACCTGATACCAGTTGACTTCTGTCCAGACATTTCTCCAAAGTTAAGGAATGATTTTACAAAAAATAAAATAAAATAATAAACATGGTTTTAGTAAATTAAAAAGTTTGTACCTATTTCAATTATGGTTGGTATAAAATATTGTCACATTTTTATAATTTTTGCTACGGAGATCTAACGCCTTTAGCCACTAAATTTTCCTGGTCTGATACTAGTTGATTTCTGTTCACAGACATTCAAAAAAGCTTTTACAAGTTGTTATTTAATTAAACAGTTTTATTTTATATAAAGTTAACTTTATAATCTAGTACTTTTAGAGATTTTTGTAAAAAAAAAATATATTTTAAATAAAGGGTATAGCAAAAGTACCGGAACGGCAGAATAACTTGGCGGGAGAGCATTTTGGAAGAAAATATTAAATACAAAAGTTTCAGGATTTCTCCCAGGCTATCTGATGGTGACCTTGACATTTACCTTGAAGGTCATTTCAAGGTCAAATGTGATTTTTCAAATGGGAGCCTATACTTTTCACCTCAAAAATGAAATGAGCGAAAAATTTTACGTTCAGATATGACCTGGAGTGACCCCTTCCTTTTGACCTTGGGGCCCTCACAAGGTCAAACTAATAAAAGTACAGGAACGGTAGAATAATTCGGCGGGAGAGCATTTTAGAGAAAAATATTAAATACAAAAGTTTCAGGATTTCTCCCAGGCTATCTGATGGTGACCTTGACATTTACCTTGAAGGTCATTTCAAGGTCAAATGTGATTTTTCAAATGGGAGCCTATACTTTTCACCTCAAAAATGAAATGAGCGAAAAATTTTACGTTCAGATATGACCTGGAGTGACCCCTTCCTTTTGACCTTGGGGCCCTCACAAGGTCAAACTAATAAAAGTACAGGAACGGTAGAATAATTCGGCGGGAGAGCATTTTAGAGAAAAATATTAAATACAAAAGTTTCAGGATTTCTCCCAGGCTATCTGATGGTGACCTTGACATTTACCTTGAAGGTCATTTCAAGGTCAAATGTGATTTTTCAAATGGGAGCCTATACTTTTCACCTCAAAAATGAAATGAGCGAAAAATTTTACGTTCAGATATGACCTGGAGTGACCCCTTCCTTTTGACCTTGGGGCCCTCACAAGGTCAAACTAATAAAAGTACAGGAACGGTAGAATAATTCGGCGGGAGAGCATTTTAGAGAAAAATATTAAATACAAAAGTTTCAGGATTTCTCCCAGGCTATCTGATGGTGACCTTGACATTTACCTTGAAGGTCATTTCAAGGTCAAATGTGATTTTTCAAATGGGAGCCTATACTTTTCACCTCAAAAATGAAATGAGCGAAAAATTTTACGTTCAGATATGACCTGGAGTGACCCCTTCCTTTTGACCTTGGGGCCCTCACAAGGTCAAACTAATAAAAGTACAGGAACGGTAGAATAATTCGGCGGGAGAGCATTTTAGAGAAAAATATTAAATACAAAAGTTTCAGGATTTCTCCCAGGCTATCTGATGGTGACCTTGACATTTACCTTGAAGGTCATTTCAAGGTCAAATGTGATTTTTCAAATGGGAGCCTATACTTTTCACCTCAAAAATGAAATGAGCGAAAAATTTTACGTTCAGATATGACCTGGAGTGACCCCTTCCTTTTGACCTTGGGGCCCTCACAAGGTCAAACTAATAAAAGTACAGGAACGGTAGAATAATTCGGCGGGAGAGCATTTTAGAGAAAAATATTAAATACAAAAGTTTCAGGATTTCTCCCAGGCTATCTGATGGTGACCTTGACATTTACCTTGAAGGTCATTTCAAGGTCAAATGTGATTTTTCAAATGGGAGCCTATACTTTTCACCTCAAAAATGAAATGAGCGAAAAATTTTACGTTCAGATATGACCTGGAGTGACCCCTTCCTTTTGACCTTGGGGCCCTCACAAGGTCAAACTAATAAAAGTACAGGAACGGTAGAATAATTCGGCGGGAGAGCATTTTAGAGAAAAATATTAAATACAAAAGTTTCAGGATTTCTCCCAGGCTATCTGATGGTGACCTTGACATTTACCTTGAAGGTCATTTCAAGGTCAAATGTGATTTTTCAAATGGGAGCCTATACTTTTCACCTCAAAAATGAAATGAGCGAAAAATTTTACGTTCAGATATGACCTGGAGTGACCCCTTCCTTTTGACCTTGGGGCCCTCACAAGGTCAAACTAATAAAAGTACAGGAACGGTAGAATAATTCGGCGGGAGAGCATTTTAGAGAAAAATATTAAATACAAAAGTTTCAGGATTTCTCCCAGGCTATCTGATGGTGACCTTGACATTTACCTTGAAGGTCATTTCAAGGTCAAATGTGATTTTTCAAATGGGAGCCTATACTTTTCACCTCAAAAATGAAATGAGCGAAAAATTTTACGTTCAGATATGACCTGGAGTGACCCCTTCCTTTTGACCTTGGGGCCCTCACAAGGTCAAACTAATAAAAGTACAGGAACGGTAGAATAATTCGGCGGGAGAGCATTTTAGAGAAAAATATTAAATACAAAAGTTTCAGGATTTCTCCCAGGCTATCTGATGGTGACCTTGACATTTACCTTGAAGGTCATTTCAAGGTCAAATGTGATTTTTCAAATGGGAGCCTATACTTTTCACCTCAAAAATGAAATGAGCGAAAAATTTTACGTTCAGATATGACCTGGAGTGACCCCTTCCTTTTGACCTTGGGGCCCTCACAAGGTCAAACTAATAAAAGTACAGGAACGGTAGAATAATTCGGCGGGAGAGCATTTTAGAGAAAAATATTAAATACAAAAGTTTCAGGATTTCTCCCAGGCTATCTGATGGTGACCTTGACATTTACCTTGAAGGTCATTTCAAGGTCAAATGTGATTTTTCAAATGGGAGCCTATACTTTTCACCTCAAAAATGAAATGAGCGAAAAATTTTACGTTCAGATATGACCTGGAGTGACCCCTTCCTTTTGACCTTGGGGCCCTCACAAGGTCAAACTAATAAAAGTACAGGAACGGTAGAATAATTCGGCGGGAGAGCATTTTAGAGAAAAATATTAAATACAAAAGTTTCAGGATTTCTCCCAGGCTATCTGATGGTGACCTTGACATTTACCTTGAAGGTCATTTCAAGGTCAAATGTGATTTTTCAAATGGGAGCCTATACTTTTCACCTCAAAAATGAAATGAGCGAAAAATTTTACGTTCAGATATGACCTGGAGTGACCCCTTCCTTTTGACCTTGGGGCCCTCACAAGGTCAAACTAATAAAAGTACAGGAACGGTAGAATAATTCGGCGGGAGAGCATTTTAGAGAAAAATATTAAATACAAAAGTTTCAGGATTTCTCCCAGGCTATCTGATGGTGACCTTGACATTTACCTTGAAGGTCATTTCAAGGTCAAATGTGATTTTTCAAATGGGAGCCTATACTTTTCACCTCAAAAATGAAATGAGCGAAAAATTTTACGTTCAGATATGACCTGGAGTGACCCCTTCCTTTTGACCTTGGGGCCCTCACAAGGTCAAACTAATAAAAGTACAGGAACGGTAGAATAATTCGGCGGGAGAGCATTTTAGAGAAAAATATTAAATACAAAAGTTTCAGGATTTCTCCCAGGCTATCTGATGGTGACCTTGACATTTACCTTGAAGGTCATTTCAAGGTCAAATGTGATTTTTCAAATGGGAGCCTATACTTTTCACCTCAAAAATGAAATGAGCGAAAAATTTTACGTTCAGATATGACCTGGAGTGACCCCTTCCTTTTGACCTTGGGGCCCTCACAAGGTCAAACTAATAAAAGTACAGGAACGGTAGAATAATTCGGCGGGAGAGCATTTTAGAGAAAAATATTAAATACAAAAGTTTCAGGATTTCTCCCAGGCTATCTGATGGTGACCTTGACATTTACCTTGAAGGTCATTTCAAGGTCAAATGTGATTTTTCAAATGGGAGCCTATACTTTTCACCTCAAAAATGAAATGAGCGAAAAATTTTACGTTCAGATATGACCTGGAGTGACCCCTTCCTTTTGACCTTGGGGCCCTCACAAGGTCAAACTAATAAAAGTACAGGAACGGTAGAATAATTCGGCGGGAGAGCATTTTAGAGAAAAATATTAAATACAAAAGTTTCAGGATTTCTCCCAGGCTATCTGATGGTGACCTTGACATTTACCTTGAAGGTCATTTCAAGGTCAAATGTGATTTTTCAAATGGGAGCCTATACTTTTCACCTCAAAAATGAAATGAGCGAAAAATTTTACGTTCAGATATGACCTGGAGTGACCCCTTCCTTTTGACCTTGGGGCCCTCACAAGGTCAAACTAATAAAAGTACAGGAACGGTAGAATAATTCGGCGGGAGAGCATTTTAGAGAAAAATATTAAATACAAAAGTTTCAGGATTTCTCCCAGGCTATCTGATGGTGACCTTGACATTTACCTTGAAGGTCATTTCAAGGTCAAATGTGATTTTTCAAATGGGAGCCTATACTTTTCACCTCAAAAATGAAATGAGCGAAAAATTTTACGTTCAGATATGACCTGGAGTGACCCCTTCCTTTTGACCTTGGGGCCCTCACAAGGTCAAACTAATAAAAGTACAGGAACGGTAGAATAATTCGGCGGGAGAGCATTTTAGAGAAAAATATTAAATACAAAAGTTTCAGGATTTCTCCCAGGCTATCTGATGGTGACCTTGACATTTACCTTGAAGGTCATTTCAAGGTCAAATGTGATTTTTCAAATGGGAGCCTATACTTTTCACCTCAAAAATGAAATGAGCGAAAAATTTTACGTTCAGATATGACCTGGAGTGACCCCTTCCTTTTGACCTTGGGGCCCTCACAAGGTCAAACTAATAAAAGTACAGGAACGGTAGAATAATTCGGCGGGAGAGCATTTTAGAGAAAAATATTAAATACAAAAGTTTCAGGATTTCTCCCAGGCTATCTGATGGTGACCTTGACATTTACCTTGAAGGTCATTTCAAGGTCAAATGTGATTTTTCAAATGGGAGCCTATACTTTTCACCTCAAAAATGAAATGAGCGAAAAATTTTACGTTCAGATATGACCTGGAGTGACCCCTTCCTTTTGACCTTGGGGCCCTCACAAGGTCAAACTAATAAAAGTACAGGAACGGTAGAATAATTCGGCGGGAGAGCATTTTAGAGAAAAATATTAAATACAAAAGTTTCAGGATTTCTCCCAGGCTATCTGATGGTGACCTTGACATTTACCTTGAAGGTCATTTCAAGGTCAAATGTGATTTTTCAAATGGGAGCCTATACTTTTCACCTCAAAAATGAAATGAGCGNTTGGGACCTGGAATATAGTTCTGAAATTGCCTATTTTGATTTTTTACATTGAAACACAATAAATAGACCGATTGAAATAACTCATTTAGAGGGAAAGAAAGTAAATTGTTACCTGGACTTTTATAAGTGGAAATGGCAAAAGGGTTGATAATAAACGAAAAAAAAAATGAATGCGTGAGCAGGGGCGGCGGAGGGTTAATTTGGGGGGTTGAAACGTTGTGAAAAATTGCATCATTGGAATTTCTGACGAAAGTCGACGTCAAACAAAAAAGTATCCAATACAAAAGTTGTAGATCATGCAAAAATCTACAACTTTTGTAGATATCACTTTTTAACATAACCTCAAAATTTCCGATAAAAATGCGAAAACAGGTTTTTTTCTAATTTTTTGTTTTCTATTTCTCATTTCCACAAAAAAAAAATTAATTTTGAGGTTTTGGGGACACTAGGTGAAAGTATACCTTTCTGTATCTTAAATTAACCACAAATTGTTTTAGATAAAAAAATCAATAAGTTTTTGATATTCATTTTTTCGGTCTGAAACTATTTATCTTCAAAGAAAGATTCTACTTAGAAAAATCATCGTACAGAGTCCTGCAGGTGATAATTTTTTTCGTTTTGACATATACTTTTAGGTAATATAAAAAATCTGTAATTGCAGTTCAAAAACATGCTCAAATATGTAAAAAAATAAAAAATGACGCAACAATGAATTTTTCAGTAATTGTTGATAATTTGTTTAAATTTAAAATAAATTCAAAAACTTCAAATACATCGCTGCTATTTTTATGACAAAATCTGGTCATTTTTAATTGTGAATTAAATGATATTACTATTGTAATCGCTTAAAAAGTTTTTACCTTGTTTTAGCTATTATTATTTATATTATATAAATATATTTATATTATTTTTTTATTAGGTACAATTTTTTAAATTATGGATTAAANATAAATAAAAAATAAAAAATAAATTATTTTTAAATTAAATTACACAAAGTATTTTAAAAGTTATTAAAAAAAAATGATTTTCATGGGTGTCTGTATCGCCGCAGGGGGCCCTTTAAGGAAAATTTTTATAGCAACTTTTAACGTCCCCTATACAGGGTGTTTCAGGAATATATGCAAATATTTTAAATACGAATTGGGAATCGGAAAATAACAAAAAAAGTTCCTATGGATGTATGTCCGGAAACGATTCATTAAGGAGTTACAGCCGTTTAAAAATGGAGGTCAAAATCGAGACAATTTTTTTTCTCAAATTTGAAAACAGATAAAATCCTGAATTTTGGTACAGATGTTATACTGATCCAGGCCGATCTAACCAGTATTTTTCCGTTAAAATAATCTTATTTGGAATGGGTGAAATCAACAACACCCTGTATATTTTTCATGAAAACATTTGACTCGTTAGGATTTCAATTGTTGCAATACATCTTTTGTAGAGACAGATTAATTCTGAAACTTTTTCATCTCTTTCATCTTTATCATGAAATAAGTAGTTTTTGAGTAAAAAAAATAAAACAAAATTTTTGTTTGTATTTCAACGATCAATCTAACTGAGTGCCTATTATCTAAATAATAAGAATGTAAGACGTAACATGAAATAAGTTCAATTTATTATAATTCTTTATTACAATCAGGTAGTAGGTCTCAATAAATTTAAATTCAGGATTTTATGTTTTCAAATTTGAGAAAAAAATTTAAAACCCGACCGACATTTTTAAAGTGCTGTAACTCCTTCACAAATCGTTTCCGAAAATACGTCCATAGGAACTTTTTTTCTTATTTTCCGATTCCCAATTCGTATTTAAAATTTTTGCATATAATCCTGAAACACCCTGTATAAATCTGAAGGATTGGCCACATATTCTGGGACACGTGGTATAATCCAGAATATTAATCTAAACTTATTTTTTTTTTAAATCAAATGAATAATCACAGCTACACAAAAATCGATTTTCAGGTTGAGGTTAGACTATGTTTATTATACGGTTTGTGGGTAGCTGAATCCGAATCCGAAGTCCATTTAACTCTATCACCTCAGGATTTTTCATAACCTCAAAAAACCGATATTCTGAACAAGAATCAAGCTTCTTACGCTAAATCCAATTAACCAAATCTCATAAACATTTAATCCAATGATATCCCAGCCTAAAAAGCCTATGAACCCAAACCCCAATAACCCTATAACCTCATAATCAAGGGAATAAATCATAGGCAATCTGTATTATTGCAAAATATCACATAGCTGAGAACTACTTGAAAACCCAAGTACTCAAACCCAAATACTCCCATAATCCTATAACCCAATGACCTCATAACCGAGAGAATAAATCATAGGCAATCTGTATTACGGGACTGAGGTTCGTCCATTTCTTAAACCCATCTTACATGTGCCTGCCGTAGCGGCATAAAAGTCACAATCCAGAGAATCAGCTGGATAACGGGCTCACTCTGTTATAAGGTCATGGGGTTACGAGGCTATGGGGTAATAGGGTTATTGGGGTTTGGGTTCATGGGCTTATTATACTCGACGGCCAAAATTATAGATAGTGATTGATCGCTAGCTCTTGGACTAGTAAGGGGGATGAAGCGTGCCGGGAACGAAAATCCATTGGCGTGTCTGCGTAAAAGGCAACAAGATATAGAAAATATTGAAANAACGAAAAAAAAGATTACCAGCAGAACTGTGTACGATGTGTGTTTCAGACCTGAAAAAATGAATATTTCGGAAATTTCTTGATTTTTTTATCTAAAAAAATTTGTGGTTATTTAAGACAGAAAGATATACTTTCACCAAGTTTCGTTAAAATTAAATTATTTTTGCGGAAATAAGAAATAAAAAAACGAAAAATCAGAAAAAAACCTGTTTTTCACATCTTTCTCGGAAATTTTGAGGTTATCTTAAAAAGTGACCTCTATAAAAGTTGTAGATTTTTGCATAACCTACAACTCTTGTATTAGATACTTCTTTGTTTAAAGTCAAATTTCGCCAGAAATTCCAATGATACAATTTTTCACAACTTTTCAACCCCCCAAATCAACCCTCCACCACCCCTGCTAACGCATTTATTATTTTTAGGTTTATTATAAGCCCTTTTACCATTTCCACTTATAAAAGTCCAGGTAACAATTTTTTTTTTCTACAAGTGTTTGGTTGGAATGGATCATTAAAAATGAAAAGTTTTATGTTTTTATGCACGACTTAAGGATGAATCTATAACAATCGAAAGTCACTCAACTCTCAAGCAGTTCTAGTGGACTTTAAAATTATGCCATCTATCAACGAAAAGCAGAATTAAGTTCTTCTTCTTCTTCTTCTTCTTCTTCTTCTAAGTGAAAGCTAGACGTTATTTTGTTAATTGTTCGCATCGATTTATTTCACAGGTTTTTTTTATACAGTATAAGAAAAATGTTGATTTTAGAGATGTTTGCATTGGTTTATCTTACCTTCAGCATATCAGCCGCCTCTTTGCGCCTCTGAGCGATATGCTCGGACTCATCCAAGAGTTGATCCGCATTATCGGCCTTGTACAGGTGGGTGACAAGCTCGGACTGCAAATTATCCTTGACGAAATTCACCAAGAAGTGCATCACTGCCTTTGGTACGGTATCCTGAATAGATTTTCTCACTATGTAGAAGTATGACTTGATTAAGCGTTCTGAAACAAATAAAAATTAATCCGTAAACAATTACGTGCGATCCCTTCTCACCGATTATTTCACAATCGTGCTCCTCGTTCTCCGAAAGCTTTCTGTAAATGTTATTATTTATAGGTACTTGCGGTAACAAATTCACAGGTTTCTGTGGGCTCAGAACGTTTCGCAACTCGTCCGTCTTGGCGCTGTCCGGTAGATTATTGACGTGGTCGATATCATTTTCTCTCCCGTTTTGGACAGAGGTCAAGTTCGAAACCCATGTGGTGGCGTCGTCGTGGTTCAACTGAGGGTTGCTCGAAGAACGGCTCTGCAAACAAAAATATCATTGTTTACCTCGAGGTTTTTATTTTTTTCAATAGCTGATGGAAGTCGATGCAGCAATCCCTATTTGTAATCGAGTGGAAACATTTTTTTATTGATGATTTATAGAGCATGCACCGATTATTATTATTTTTTTTATGTTTTTCTACATTTCTTAGTTTTTTCTTAATTATTAAATACGAAGTGTTCAATAAAATTTGTTAATTTTTCGAGAAGAAACAAATAAAGAAATGAAATAAAAAAATAATTCAATAACTTTAAGTGTATCAAGAATTCACAATATACATGGTGCAACTTTAAGTGTGGATAAGTTTTTTAGGGTTAATAGTACTTATAGGGTATCCCAGAATATGTAGGCAATCTCTCGGATTTATACAGGAGATGTTAAAATAACATGACAAGTTCCTATAACAATTTTCTCTAGAGAGCCCATGTACGGAGATACAGGCCCTTAAAGGATGCCTCTAAAAATCGATCTTTTTAATAACTTTTATAATACTTTGTGTAATTTAATTATTTTTTAATACGATGGGCAACAGAGGATCCAACAATCTTCAATTCGCAGTCATATTAAAGAAAGAGTTTTTTTTCGAAAACAGTTCCTTTTATCAATATCAACCAAGAGTGCTTTTTTTTAGTTCAAGGTTCAAGCTATCTAAAAATTTTATTTTTGTGTCTTCATCGTAAAGCGTGTAAAGAAAATTTACATTATTGTGCTATTGGTAGTCTGTTCCTGGCAAAACAAATAAGGCAAATTGTTTTCAATGGATCAATTTTTAAGGAGTTTTATCTGTAGTTCATCATATTAAAACATTTTTAATTATTTAAGTATAAAATNATAATTTTCAAGTTCAGATTCATTCAGTTTGTTATTTATACTTATTTTTTTATTAATTGCACTAATAATTTTGCTTTCCGTTACAGTCGGAAATAAGTATGTGGAACATATCGTTTCCTTCTCAATATGCGACTGGTCACTAGATGAAGTACATATTTCAACATTTATTAATACTGGATGATTTTCAGCTACATCAGAAGTCAGAGGTAGGCCCGGATTCACTCTCACTGCCTTTTCGAGCAACGTATACCTTTTCTGTTCCATGTTGCTGAAAACAAAAGTTTTCGATTAGAAGAATCTTTGTTAGAGTTCTAATACAACAGAAAAGGTATATGTTGCTCGAAAAAGGAGTGATAGTGAATCCGACCAACCCATATTCACAAGGAAACGAAATGTTCAACTTTGCTTATTCCAACTATAACAGAAGCAGAATTGTTAGTGTTATAAATAAAAAATTAGAAGTTATTTTGATATCAATCCAACACGTCCAAATTCTGAAAATTATAACCTTGAGGAGACATTTTATCCCGTAAATAAAGATGTTTTCAGAGTCAGGCAAGAAAATGCTGCAGATGCTAGTGAAGCTAATTTGCTGTTAGTAAAATAAGAAATATTTCTCATGAGAGATCTATTGTATCTTTAAAAAGTAAGATGGGAAATGATTAATCAATTTTAGCAGCGGAATAATAAAGCTTAGAGAAAAGAACTTTAGGAGTTACCGAAGTTATAGAGAAGGAAGGATCATCTGACGACAGTGAGGAATCAAAAATTACAGTGATTAAACAAAAAAACTGTCTTGGAAGTTAATTTAGAAGAAAATATTTTTCCTGATACATCTAAAGCAAAAACAGATTGTACTATCTTTGATTTTAAATTGCAGTCGTCTCTAGAGGAATCGTCTGTATTAAAAGAAGGTGCAATAGAGGACACTGACAAAAATATAAAAGAGACACCATCTAATGAAATAAATGATTTTCAACAAGAAGAAATCCTTCAGAAATACCAACCATCAGAAGAATCGTCAAAGGACGAAACAGAGTCTACCGATAAACAAATTGAAAAAGAAGAGCCTTCCAAAGAAACGTCTGAAATACAATATGAGAAGGGACACAAAGACAATTCATCTGAATTTATAGAACAACCTAAATCAATAGAAGAGGAACAAGAATCCTTTAAGAAGGAGTCTGAGCTCCAATTTCAGAAACTCGAAATATGTCATAAGCATGCGGAATCTAGTTGTGAAGCAGAATTGGAAACATGCCGTATCTCAGAACAACCTCAAAAGCAATTAACATCAGATTGTGAAAATGAGGCTGAATTTAGGAAGGAGACAGAAAAACCTCAGACACATTTAGATTTGGATAGTGAAGCAAAAACTGAGAAGAAATTAGAAAAAGTAGAAGTTAGTGAACTTGAGGGAACACTAAAAGAAAATTCCAAGTTAATCGGAAAAAATGAAAGGAAGGAATTAGAGGATCAGTTGCAAGAGGCCAAAGCCAGGGAAGCCAAGGCCGTTGCTGAATTGAACCAGAAAACAAAAGATGTCCTTCATTACCAGTATGTATATTCCTTTAATAAAAAATCAATCTCGTGTATCGATGATTTACAGAAAAATTATGGAAGAATACGAAAAAACAATAGCTACCCGCCTTGCAGACTGTCAGAAGTTGAAAGAAGAACATGAAATAGCGGCACGTCATTTAGCCAATATTGAACTGGCATTTTCTGATCTACATCAGTAAGTAAAACAGTCTTCAACAAACTAGTATGGAATGAAATGTATTTTTTTATTTAGGAAATATGAGAGAACTAAGGATCTGTTAGAAGGATTTAAATCGAATGAAGACACTTTAAATGCTGCTCTGCAGGCTTCCGAGAACACAATTAAGCTACACGAGGAGAGGTATGAGGCCTTAAAAGCGCACGCAAAAGAACAGATAGGAATGTAAGTAGAATATAAAAACTATTTTTGTAAACAATAATGTAATAAATCTTTTTTTTTTGAAATATACCTATATTTACTTTTTTTAATCCTAGATCCAACAAGGAGATACTCACGTTAAGGGACAAGTATGAGATGGCTACTAATAAACTTATGAGTATTATTAAACGTTTAGAAATTAAATGCGCTTCCTTAGATATTTCTCTACAACAGAAAACTCAGGAATGTGCTGCTTTGGCAACTCTCTGGGATGAGGTTACAGGAAAGAAAGTGTAATAAATTAATAATAAAAGTAAATTAATTATTATTGAAAATGTGTTTTTCTTTTGTTTCATTCGTTCTTATATTTATTTCTGTTTTTCAGTATCAAAATGATGAGGCAAATTGGGTAAATATCATCAAGGTATCTTGACCAAACCGTATTTTGTTTTTTAATATACAGTAATGTATGGATAATCCAAATGGAATTTTACATTTTCCTTACCTGATACCAGTTGACTTCTGTCCAGACATTTCTCCAAAGTTAATGAATGATTTTACAAAAAATAAAATAAAATAATAAACATGGTTTTAGTAAATTAAAAAGTTTGTACCTATTTCAATTATGGTTGGTATAAAATATTGTCACATTTTTATAATTTTTGCTACGGAGATCTAACGCCTTTAGCCACTAAATTTTCCTGGTCTGATACTAGTTGATTTCTGTTCACAGACATTCAAAAAAGCTTTTACAAGTTGTTATTTAATTAAACAGTTTTATTTTATATAAAGTTAACTTTATAATCTGGTACTTTTAGAGATTTTTGTAAAAAAAAAATATATTTTAAATAAAGGGTATAGCAAAAGTACCGGAACGGCAGAATAACTTGGCGGGAGAGCATTTTGGAAGAAAATATTAAATACAAAAGTTTCAGGATTTCTCCCAGGCTATCTGATGGTGACCTTGACATTTACCTTGAAGGTCATTTCAAGGTCAAATGTGATTTTTCAAATGGGAGCCTATACTTTTCACCTCAAAAATGAAATGAGCGAAAAATTTTACGTTCAGATATGACCTTGAGTGACCCCTTCCTTTTGACCTTGGGGCCCTCACAAGGTCAAACTAATAAAAGTACAGGAACGGTAGAATAATTCGGCGGGAGAGCATTTTAGAGAAAAATGATAGATACAAAAGTTTCAGGATTTCTCCCTGGCTATCCGATGGTGACCTTGACCTTGAAGATCATTCAAATGAGATAGCCAGGGAGAAATCCTGAAACTTTTGTATTTAACTTTTTTCTCTAAAATGCTCTCCTGCCGAGTTATTCTGGCATTCCTGTAATTTTGTTAGTTTAACTTGTGGAGGCCCCAAGGTCAAAAGGGAGGGGTCACTCAAGGGCATATCTGAATGTAAAATCTTCTGCTCTTTTCATTTCTGGGGTCAAAAGTATAAGGTCTCATTTGAAAAATCACATTTGACCTTGAAATGGGTACCAAGGTCAAGGTCATTGTCAAGGTCACCATCGGATAGCCAGGGAGACATCCTGAAACTTTTGAATTTTTCTCTAAAATGCCCTCCTGCCGAGTTAAGTTTTCTGCCATTCCGGTACTTTTGCTATACCCTGTATATTAAAATGTGTTTTATAGCATGTTTAAAATACTTACACTTTTTCATAAATTTTGCTGTGCAATCTAACACTTTGGTCTCTAGATTTTCCTGGCCTGACACCGGTTGACTGCCATACATGAAGACTTTTAAAAAAGCATTTATAAATGTGTTATGAAAATTGGAAGGCTCTATTATTTCCAAAGCGTAACTTTATAATATTTGGATGCTTTTTAGGCAAGATTTTTATCAATTAAAATATTTTTAGTAAATCTCATAGTTATTGCTGTTCTGTAACTAGCATCTTTATGCTGTTTTTTGTTCTCCAACACATTTTTATAATTCTTGCTTTGTTAATACTTTAGCCTTTAGATTTTCCTGATCTTATACCAGTTGATTGCCTCTTGCAAACACATTTAAAAAAACTTTAATAAGAATGTTAATAAATTTGATTAGTCCGAAAAAAAACTTCACAATATTTCGATGTTTCTAGGCATAATTTTTATCAAAAAATATATTTTTAGTACATTAACATATAATCCAGTTCAAATAATTATGGTTGAAATAAAATATCGTTATACTGTAATTATTATTTTTGCTATTTTGTCCTTTGGCCTCAAGATTTTCCTGAGCTGATGCCAGTTGTCTTATGCCTGCAATGACATTAAAAATGCTTTTACAAGAACGTTACTGAGACTGAAGTTCTATTATCTCCAGATCTGAAACCACTTAAATTTAATTTCGATTTAGGTTTCATTGAGGTTTATCGGTTTTATAAATATTTTAAGGTGGTATAATTTAAAAAAACAGTTGGATTACGTTAAAGTCCCACAAATTAGGCCACTTCCACTTCCACGGTAAGAAAATACCAAATTTATTTTCGGTATACCTGAAAATGACGGACATTCAGTAAGTTGCCTTCCGAATTTTTTTTTTACCAAGAGAGCGGTTTGTGAGGTTAAAAAAATACAACTAAATTTTCAATTTCAAAAAGTCTATTACAATAAACAAAAAAATTAATATAACCATAAACGGCCCTATTGAGTTGGGAATGAGTACTCACAATTAAAGAATAAAATTGACATCAATAAAACTGTACTCAGCTTGTAAATCACTGCAAATGCATTTGTATAATTTAAAGATAATATAGCGTAGAAAATCAGTAAGTCTTCCAAGAATATCCAGGAAGTTTCTCGAAATAAAAGAGAACATGGATATTCGCGACAGACAATTAAATGTTTTAAATTTATATAAAAAAAGCCTAAATCGTAGCATCGTGCCACTATGACGATCGTGTTCAACAGCTAACAGTAATTAAAAAATATTTAGTTTTCAATACAATAACAGTCAACAAGAAATAAGGAGGTTATTTAGGGTCTGTTGGTGACACGCCACTGGTAAAAACGGTAGCATGCTAACAACTCGTCCTTAAGAACTAGTAATGCTCATTTTAATTCTTTCTATACATTAGCTTGACAATTATCATAGACAAAAAAAAATCATGACTAGTCACACGACACCCCCTTTTACAGTTTTTTCAATTACCACATATGTGTCTCGCGGATTTCACTAATGATGAGCGATGCCCTTTGGAGTGCCTGAAAACAAAAGAATATTATGTTTTCTTCGTCCTCGATCGCCATTTTTGTTTATAATTTCTACTCATACATAATAACGTGCACTGCCATTACCAGTTTGACACAGATTTGCTACTTGGTAATGTCAGGAAACTACAATTTAATGATATAACAAAGAAATAAAATATGAAATGTTCATTGATTCACAACTTATCCAAAAAAAATTTGGGAATAGATGCAACATGAAAAATGGAGTGAATATCGTAAAAAAAATTTTGTAAACTCCTTACAGTTTCCAAGAAAAAAATTATTGAAGTTGTAGTATTTACAACCCTTTCAACGCTGAACTACTGTAGTCTCTAGCGTCATTCGTGTTGTGTGCTTTACGCAATGCCCGTGGAGAGCCACGTGACCCCAGCAACACCAAATACTAAAATCCGATTTTACAATTAGTATTAACGTCATTGCGATAGTGTTTACAATAGTTTTTCAATAGTTAGTGTCGCAAATGGCTTATATATATATAGCAACTCAGAGTTATATTCATCAACTCTTGAGTTGCCAATTTATGGTGGAGCAAGACTGAATGCTTTAGCAGCTTCTTGTCTGTACGCAGAACGATTTCCCGGTAGATATGTGCCAAATGCAGTTACTTTTATCACGATAGTGCAACGCGGGCATAACACGCGAAATTTGCCAAATTGTGGAAGAGATAGAGGTCCAGGGCGTCCACAGCGTATTGCAGCAGCTGAGGAACACATTTTAGAAATTGCTGAAGGAAATCCCTGAATAAGTGCCAGGCAAATCGCTCAATAGGTACAAGGAATGTCTCAATCAACAGCGTGGCATTAATACCAAGGGATTATTCCTTGTGAATTAGAGTTTGTGAATGGCTACTGCAATAAAATGGTCAAAATCCCAGATTTACTGCTGACGCGTTAGTTACAGATGAAGATATTTTTACACAGAATAGGATGTATAACATTCATAATAAAAAAATTTTTTGGATAAGTTCTATATCACTCTATATTGTGAATTCAGATATGAACAAAATATAAAATACCGCATAAGCACTGACAACTAAATATTCAGACGAGCGGCAATATTATTATTTTGGCAGAAATTACAGCGGTGAAGAACCAACGTATCAAGGGAATGTTGTCGTCAGCGGATACACAACTCTAGTTACAATTTTTACAAAGTCAAGTACCCTAATATGCAATAATTATTAACATTAAATTCTAAATATTTTGTTTTCAAGGCAAAAGAGAAAAAGAGAAAAACCGTTGCTGACGGAATTCCAGAAAAACCATTTAGCTTGAGGTAAATCGAAAGCTACTTGGGAAGACTGGGCTCGGTAATTCTCAGTGGTGAGTTTAAGTTCAAAGTAGGTGTATTTATGTACACTACTTGGGACCTGGAATATAGTTCTGAAATTGCCTATTTTGATTTTTTACATTGAAACACAATAAATAGACCGATTGAAATAACTCATTTAGAGGGAAAAAAGAAAATTGTTACCACCTGGACTTTTATAAGTGGAAATGGCAAAGGGGTTTATAATAAACGAAAAAAAATGAATACGTGAGCTGGGGCGGCGAAGGGTTGATTTGGGGGGCTGAAAAGTTGTGAAAAATTGCATCATTGGAATTTCTGACGAAAGTTGACTTCAATAAAAAAAAGTATCCAATACAAAAGTTGTAGATCATGCAAAAATCTACAACTTTTGTAGAGATCACTTTTTAACATAACCTCAAAATTTCCGATAAAAATGCGAAAACTGGTTTTTTTCTGATTTTTTTTTTTTATTTCTCATTTCCGCAAAAATAATTTAATTTTGAAGTTTTGAGGACACTTGGTGAAAGTATACCTTTCTGTATCTTAAATAACCACAAATTGTTTTAGATAAAAAAATCAAGAAGTTTCTGATATTCATTTTTTTCGGTCTGAAACAATTTTCCTTCAATGAAAAATTCTACTTAGAAAAATCATCGTACAGAGTTCTGCAAGTGATCATTTTTTCGTTTTAACATATACTTTTTGGTGAAATAAAAAATCTGTAATCGCAGTTCAAAAACATGTTCAAATATGTAAAAAAAATAAAAAATGACGCAACAATGAATTTTTCAGTAATTGATAATTTGTTTAAATTAAAAAAAAAATTCAAAAACTGACTACACCATTCATTCTACGGAAAAAAATACAAAGAAGACTGTCTCATTGTTTGACCCAAAACTTTATTTTTGTACAGTAGGTATTGCTATAAACATCTAAGTTTGAATTACAAATGCACAAATGATAAATTATCTCTGGTTGATTTGAGATTTCAGCAATACAAAGTATTAACTGCAAAGTACTGTTGACACAAAACCTGAAATTTTGCAATCATTTTATTTTTTTTCTGGCTTTATTTGAAAACGAATTTTAAAATAATTTGCATATTTACATTGCCACTTTTTTCGCTTCGTCCAATGGCATCAACATTTTTGCAATCCGACGTTTCGTCTTCGAGGGGCCATCATCAGGTTAATTTTTTTAAATACGTTGCTGCTATTTTTATGACAAAATCTAGTCATTTTTAATTTTGATGATATTGTAACTGAATTGAATTGTGATTACAGATTTTTTTATTTCACCAAAAAGTATATATCAAAACGAAAAAAATGATCACCGACAGAACTCTGTACGATGATTTAAGTAGAATTTTTCGTTGAAAAGTGTTTCGGAAACTTGATTTTTTTATGTAAAAAAATTTGCGATTATTTAAGACAGACACAGAAAGGTATACTCTCACCAAGTTTCGTCAAAATTAAATTATTTTTGCAGAAATGAGAAATAAAAAACGAAAAATAAGAAAAAAACCTGTTTTTTGCATTTTTCTCGGAAATTTTGAGGTTACTTAAAAAGTGACCTCTACAAATGTTGTAGATTTTTGCATGATCTACAACTGTATGGAAGACTTTTTTGTTTGATGTCAACTTTCACCTAATCCCAATGATACAATTTTTCACAACTTTTCAACCCCCTAAATCAAGGGTCGGCAAGTAATTTTAGGTGGAGTCCGGATACTTTTGAAAATTTTTAACGAGGTCCAGAAAAAACCTCATATTCTTTACTAATCTTTTTGTTTTAATTTGCACTCACAAAATTATATGAATTCAATAGAATAGCAATTTGCATTCAAAAATCAATGGGAGAAATTACATTTGCGGTCTTGAGTCAGTTTTTTTACCGACCTACTAACCATTAAAAAATGATAATATGACAACATGACATGATGATGATAATGATATCTATAGAAAAATATATTTTTTAAATAATTTGAATGATTATACTTTCAAAACATTTTTGGCAGTCGTTTTTTACCTTCCGCGGTCCGGATCTGGACCGCAGTCCGCCAGTTGCCGACTGCAGCCCTAAATCAACTCTCCGCCACCCCTGCTCACACATTTATTTTTCTTTCGTTTATTATAAGCCCCTTTATCGTTTCCACTTATAAAGTCCAGGTAACAATTTTCTTTTTTTTTCCCTCTAAATGAGTTATTTCGATCGGTCTAATAGTCCCCCCCACTCCAGTACTTTGCCACTGCGCATCCTACCCTCAGGGCTCAAATGAATGTGGTTCACCTTTACATTTGTATATTGCCCTAAATTGAAACTACACCATTGTAAACTACGTCTTGCCTTGCTCTTTAAATTTTGTTTGTTTGTTTCTGAGCATAATGAACATTGTCATTTTTCTATCTTAGATTTTACAATAAAGTAGTCAAATTATGCAAGAAGGAACATTTGTTTTATTGTCCAGAGGTGGTAATTTTCCAGAAACCCTAAACTTTTTTACAAATCGTCCACAAGAATGTGATAGAACACATCACGATGTTTTGGGAGTCCGTTAACTGCTGCATTTTAAAATAACAAAGGAATTTCTCTCTAATTCAAGTCTCGCCCAACGATCTTGTATTTCCAAATTTTATAAACACAGCACATTACTAATTTAGATATTTTATTACAAAAATACAAGCGAACATACATATATCAAAGTTAAATAACATAAGAACAAACGAAAACAGGATATACTTAACTATTATTATCAGTGTGAAGAAACATTCCACTTTTCCAATCTTAAGCGCTACGTAGACCCGTTTGAGGTATTAGTACTTGTACTTGAAGTTAACTTTCAACAAATATTTAACATTGACCTGGGCGACGTCGTATACGACGTACCTGGAAAAACGTGTTGAGGAAAATCACCGTTATCTTGCCTAACTTTAAAAAAAAAAATAATCGTCTAGGTAAAAGGATACTCGTTGTACAGCAACGACGTGTTGATAGAGGAATTCCTGATTCCTTTCCCTGCCGGTACTTCGATGTCGTGTAAGGTCTTAAAACCGGTCGGATCGGGCTCCGTGCCACCCACGCCTTTCGTGCTGTGCTTCCCTTTGGGCAATTTCTCTATATACTTCGAATGGAACAGCTCGTACATCTGAAAATAAAAATTTTTGGTGCTTCGCCGCAAATCCTTAATAGTCGCACAGGATGCAACGAGTTTGAATCGAAAAACTCCACCGTGGCAGAACACTGATATGCAGAACGCTTCGTTTTCAAGATTCGCATTGATAAATTTTCGTAAAATCTCTGAAGACGGGAGAAAAATCCATGAACCGTACACGTTTCTGTGGAAGAATTTTATTTATGTCCGCTATTCCAGGAAATAAAAAATTCGAAATAGTTTACCTCACATGCGGGTCATTATGGTACGTTTTGCAAATATTAAGAAATATTGAGCATTTAGAGAGCATTCTTGAGAAAATCAGAAATAATTGAGCATTTTTGAGAAAATAATAAAAATTTTCATCATTTTCAAAAAGTATAGGGACGTTGAATATGTTCTCGATGTTTTTTCTTGATAATTAACGCTTTATTTAAAAAAAATCTATGCCAGTATTTGCCAAAAACCGTACATCCTGCCGTCTGGCGAAGCTTCTCCATTAAAACCCGTTCCGCCCCATGTACAAGCACTTACACTGCCCAGAGCGACGTCACACAGCAATAACAGTCCGGTAGGCGCCGTGACGGTCGTGTTACAGTAATTCGCAGACTTGGACACCATGTCGGCAAAGTACACGCCTTTACCGAACATGTAACCGGTGACGGGAGCCTCGGGAGGCGCGATTCTCAACCCCTGCGACAGGATACCAGCGAAGTTGGTCACCCGAGAACCGTGCCACAACAGTTTGTGGTTGTGCAACTTGCGGAAGGGCTTGAATCGCTTGTCCTCGCCCTCCCGCTTGACTATGTAGACTTCCTCGATTTCCAACGTGTAACTGGAATGGGTGGCGGCGTGAGTGTTCGTGACGTACTCTTGGATGATCGTGAACTCCTCGGATTCGCGGTCCAAAACGTCTATTTCCGTGTTGAGTTGCTTGTAGTAGCTGTCTACTGTGTGCTCGGATCCTGATGATTTCATCAAGTTGTAAGCGATCTCCATTTCTGTTAAGCTGTCCAACATCTCCAGTTTTTGCTGAAATTCGATAAATTAAAACAATATTAATAGTTTAAAGAAAAATATATACAATGTGTACGATTTATGCCTGCAAATAACTGATAATTGAAAAAACAAGTTTGTCGATGTTAAACTGACCTTAATAACTTCCGAGTCTCTCAGTATAGGCGGATCGTCTACACCGAACGAATGCGGAATAAACGTATAAAACCTGTTAGTGGCGTCGAGTAGCTGCATCTCGTCGGGATTTCCCGAATCTATCAACTGCTGCAGCTCGCCCAGCACCGCAAAGGCCTTACGTATCTGTGCGCTGCTCAGCTTGCCCAACGGCATCTTCTCCATGTCCAGTTCGAACTCCGCCATGAGCTTCTTCATGGAGTTGATATCGAATATAAGTCTCATCAGGTCCTGCACGGGTTTGGGGAGGTTCGAATCGGCCTCCACGATGTCCAGATTGATCTGGTCCATGTCACCGTAATCCACGTCGATGGGGCACATCCTACCTGGTACCTTGACAAAGAAATTATGCTGCTCCCACGCGTTACCGGTTTTCGCTTCGTAAAACGACCGGAATTGCTTCTTGGCCTCGACGAGAGTCGACATCGGTTCCACTTTGTTGCCTACAAGAGAAATAAAATGGTTTCTTTATCTCTCCGGAAATATGAAATAAAAACGCAAACGATTATTCTAGTACTAATTGCAAGTCAAAAGCAGGACGCATTTCCAAAAACGATCTTGAAAATTGGTCCTTTGACCAAACTTGATGGTGGCTAGCAAAAAAAACCACCTGCACCTTTTAATATATAAGAATGCATTCGAATCCAAAATTAACTGACCTCCGATAGTGGTCCCTATTCTGCCCCAGGATCGGAACAGCCAGTACTGATTGCCCCTGTCGGCGGCCAGCAGCTGCAACTTGTAATAACTATTCTTCTTGCTCTGAATGTCGGTGAGGCCCAGAGTAACGGTGTACTTGTCCTGGCCCTCCAGGTAGACGTGCGCGACATCCTCAAGTCCCGAGTCGGGATCGACAGCAACGCCTCCCTTGAGCTTCAGTTTTACTTTGCTGGGCACGGAACTGGTATACCTGCTGCCCGACTTGGATTTAGAGCTGCTCGTCGAAGGCGCCGATGGTACACGAGTGGTAGGCTGATAAACATTAATAGACTTTATAATAATCGAAATTTTTTAAACTTATTGAGAACCTCTGGAATCGTACTCGACTTACGTACTACAGAAAAACAGGTAAATTGTTGCAATAATTGAAAAACTAAAAAATTTGTGATAAATGACCTTGAAGGAAAACGTTTTGTACTCACGTCTGCACCCCAGTTGCAGAGACTTTTCTTGATGATCAAATCCGGGATTTTGCCCGCATTGTCCTTGGCCTCGTCAAGGAAATCGTCCGGCACGACGTGGATCTGGCACCTTTCCACTTCCAGCATCCTAGCACCCATTTTCTCTACTTCCTCTGCGGTCGAAATCACGGCCATCACAGATTCTTTTATTTTTGTGGTTACTTTGCCGCCCATAGAGGTCACTAGTTTCTTAATTTCATCCTTGCTTTTAGAGGGATGTCCGACAATCACGAATTCCATGTCGTAGAGTGACGGCAATGCCCGCTTCACTTTGGGTCTATGTAAAAAAAAAATATAAACATAAAGCAAAATAATGTTTTTTACAGTACTCACTCAGACTCTTCCTCTTTAACATCCTTTTTCAGAGTCACTGTCGAATGAACTTCTTTAATAACCCTCTTGCAGGGTACATACTTATAGGCCTTCAAGAAATGGTACTTTTCCTTCAACACCTCCGGCACCTTGAAAGCAGTCCTTTTCGGTTCCTTCTCCACATTGGAACACTTTGTCCATTCCGTCAAGTCCCCAGTACACACGTATCCTATTTTGTTGAATTTCAATTGACCCCTTTTACATTTCGGGCAGGGTTTAAGTGCGCCGAATGACATCGCATCTGCAAGTTGGTCCAGCAGCTGAAAAATATATTTTAATTCTTCGTACGGACCTGTTCGTATATATTTTATAACAGTTACCTCGTCTTTTCCTTTACTTGGCTGCTGCTTATTATGTTCCAACAGCTCCTCGAGTTCACTCGGCTTCAATTGGTTCTTTAATTGATCCCTGTAATCAAACATGATTTTATTCTGTCGCCGATATTCTTTCTCGTTAGGATCGTTCTCTTCAAAATCTTCAGTCTTTATTTTCTTCGCATCGGGAACATCTTCTTGCTTTATCGCTCTAAAAGAAAAAAGAAATTATTGCCGATTGATAATTTTTAAGATGGGTACAACTCACGGGATTTCTTTTTTAACCACCGCTTGATCCTCCTTTTTCAGGCTTTTAAACCCGGGCAATTTATCCCCGCACTCAAAAAAGGCTAGTTCTGATCTTAATTGAGCAAAACAAGTGACGTGGTGCCACATGTCTTGACCCCCATATTTCTTGCCCACTTCGGTATCGAAATCTTTTTTTGATATGCGAATCTAAAAATGTTATATAAAACCAATTGATATCAGACCACTTAGATTCAAACCCGACAAGTTCCAAGAAACAAAATGAGAACGTCAGCTTCCTCATCTTTAATTAATGAAAAAGATGAGACTTAAATTTTGAATTTTGAATATCAAATATAAAGTTATAAGAGATAATGAAGGTAATCAAAAATGAAACAAAAAATACCTCATCTTTTAAAATTTTCTGTTCGCAACCCCTACACGTAGCACGGCCAGATTTGGAATATTCTATCTTAAAATCTTTCAATGCAGCATTTTTCAGTGCTGCATCTCCGGCACGCTTCTTGNTGAACCGTATAGAAATCATTTTATATTTTATACGCATTATGGTAATAGTGTTTTTATATTATGTATTAGTCACTCTTTATAATTTCGGCCGCCGAGTATAGGTTGGGATATCATCGGGTTAAATGTTTATAGGATTTAGTTAATTGGATTTTTCAAGGTAAACATGAAAATATTGAACAAAACATCCTAATTCGCATACCAGTAATTAATAAAGTGCCAAATTTTTCGCCCGAATGTGAGGTCAAACTCATTTTCCTCTACAAACTTGTCAAATTGTGCAGGAAAATGTTTTAAACAATATTTGTAGAATTTTGAATGACAAATTAAATGGTGACTTTTTATTCGACCTTCACGAGTTGCAAGGTCAAACCAAGGTCAACTTAATATCAAATAGAATATATAAAAAATAATGTATACATAAATAACAGACATTCAACTAAAATTATTAGTATGATATTGTTAATAATTTTGAAAATAGCACAGGCTAATAATTAAGTTTGATGAAAAGCCATTCTGGAGGCTAGGTCAAATCAAAGTCACCATCTTATTTGTCATTCAAAATCCTACAAATTTTGCTCGAAACATTTTTGTAGTATAATTCAGAGAAAAATGGGCTTGACCTTGAAATAACCTGTAAGGACATAACCAGCAAAATTTTCTGACTATATAATGGATGTAAATTATAGCACCCTATCGAGAATTGCTGGCATAAGGAATAGGGTGTTCTAGTTGACCTTGAAACTTAAGGTTAAGGCCAAATCCAAGGCAACCAGATATTGGTCTCTCAAACTGATCCCACAATTTTTATCTGAAACTTTTTTTGATAGGACTAAATCTTGAAAGGTTATTGGGAATTCGGATATTTTTTGGAAGATCCTATATATCAAGCATCCTGTGGAATTTTCCAAAAGTTGTTCTCTATTTTGTTATAGTTAATTGGAATTACATAGTTCTTTTTATCCTATCAACATCAACGGATAATTTTATAATTTTTAATGTTAAAAAATAACAAAATATTGTATTTTCAATTGAAATATTGGAATACAAACATGGGTTTAAGAGAAACTGGCAGATACTAAACATAATTTTATGAAATAGGTATTTAAGAAAAAAATCTAAAGTTTATTACATATTTAAAAAAGTTAATAGGAATTGGAATATAAAATCACTGTCAGTTTCTTTTAATATTTAATCCAACAAAAACTTTAATTCACACAAACATAATTAAGATTTCTAATAGTTATAAATGAATGAGGCAAGCAAGTGAAAGTAGGATGAGAATTTACGCGTTTCCTAAGATTTTTATACATCTAACATGATGAAATATAATGTTAAGAAACAAACAGAATTTTATTATCGCCTTCAAGACAGCTACCAGAAAATAAACGATTAAGTACTTCAAACACAATTTTTTTGCGATTTCTGTGATTGGTATTAGTAATGACTACAAGAAAAAAAAATATCCCGCATCAAACACGCTGCTTATAGTACCTGAACGGCATTCATAAAATCGGTATAGCTGCCAACGGGCAATATGCGGAACAGGTAGTTAAAGAAATCGTCGGCCTGTTCCTGTTGTTGACCGCCTGCTATTGGTGCTTTAAGTTGCATCTACAATCAGTGAAATACAGGGTGTAAGAGGTATGACCGTCATAACTTAAGCATGAGATAGAATAATCATAAATGAACAAAAAAGTTGTATATTACAGGGGCATAAGGTTAACAGTTTTCGAAATACAGCGAGTATTAATATTGGAGAGTTTCATCACGTGACAACAGCGCTACACAGCTGATGCACACCACGTGTACACGCGACAGACTTGTCCTACGGAAAAAATGTAAACAACTATTGTGAAACATTTAGTAAATTTCAAGACAATTGTTTTCCAGTTTTCAAATAAATAAAATAAAATGTATCGATTTTGTAGTACGAAGATATAATTGTGCTTAAATTTTAGCTCAAATTTTAGAAATTATGAATCTCTTAAAACAGGAACTTAACTTTTAATCAATTTATGAATTTGAAAAATATGTAATTAAAGTACCCAAATATTCACGTTGTCCAAATAATCATAAGTACTAAAAATAATTTAGGGACTTTCCAAAAAGCAAAGTCAGTAATTTTTAAATGCATAGGTATAAAACAAACTACAACATATTCTCAAAATGTCCACCACCATTTTCGATGCACGCACGACACCTTAGAATCCAATTTCCATGCACTCGCTGGAAAATACCTCAAGAAAAGGAAATAGTGGTACGCAAAAAACACTCCAACACCGTCCAATTCCAGATACCAACAACAACTAACTTGCGTATTGCTGGACAGTTTAGTATTACCTCATGTTACACGTCGCGCCATTGTCACATTGCTTGATATGAATTTTATCGAATTTTAAATTTATTACGCTAATTATTTTTTAGAATTAAGCTTAAAGTTCAAAAAAGTGATTTTATGGTATTCTATGCACGCAGTTATGTCAATATTCCTTAATTAATTGAGCTTTTTGTATATTAAGTTGGACTGATAATTTTTTTTCTCGCAAATGGTTGAGTTTAGGACCCATGTCATATAAAGCTTTTTTGTTTATTTTAATGTATTCTATCGTTTGTTAAAATTAAGGCAGTCAAACTTCTAACACCCTGCATGCAAATATACATAGGGCGTAACTAAATATGTGTTACAAGCTTTCACACCGTGTAGACCTCGTAAAAATAGTAAAGGTAGAAAGAACATGCCCGCAACTAACGCCACCATCTACTCTACAAAAAGCGGAAAAAATCGGGAATAAAAACACACCTTACTTACCAATTCCTGCTGCTCTGGATGATATTTACCGTACATGCTCTTTGGGCGAGAAGGCCGAGAACCTTCGCCGGATTTTATCATCGTAGGAACCATCGCGATCTCCTTGTAGAAATCGGGATGTTTCGTATTAATATACGCTAGCTCGATAGCTACCAAGTTCTCGACCATCACGTTGGTGGTGGGCAGCCGGCGCCTCAAGAGTTGAGTCACCACATCCACGATTTTCTCGTAGAGTTTCGGGAAGCGCAACATTTCTTGCTGCACTTCGCTACCGCAATGCTACGAGAGAAGACACGGTTAAAATGTGTTAAAAACCCAGGAAGAAAATTTCTTACCTGAATAATCCTTTGCATTTCTTCGTGTATCAATTCTACGCACCTTAGAGACGGCTCTTCTAACCTTCTAATTTGTCGCTTGACTAGTAGTTCAAATGACACTTCTGGCACAAACAGTGCTGGACGTGGACCATTTGCGTTTCTGCGATACAATAAAATTTAGACCAAGAAATAATAGTGAAAAATCATCGAGAAATCGTGAAAATTACTGCGTGATTTTATTGTTGCAAAGCCTTGGGAATGATAATACAAAAGGCGTCTCATCTCGTAGCTCATGAAAAAAATATAGCGTCATTGTTTTTTATTAACAAATAGGTCAAAAATTTGTCATTTTTCCCAAAATGTGAGTTTTTATATTCTTAAGAGATGTGCAAAAGATGGGCTCGATCGGTCAAATAGTTTTTGCAAAATTCCATTTATTTATCCCATTTTTGCAAAAAGGCCCATTTTCAAATGACTATTCCCGGGGCAGGGTTATGACTAAAACATTTTTTTTCGAGCTCATTTTCTTCGAAGGGACACTAAGTATCCTCTAGTTAAAAAAAATTAAATTTTTTTTCAAATTTGGTTGTAAAAAAATTGCTAACTCCGGACCTATTGGTCACAGAAAAATTTTTTTTCAATTTGTAGTTCTTTTACGAGCTTTCGAATGGTGTAAACTTCTTTCAAAAGTTAAAAACCGCAGAGTTATTTTATTTGTTTATTAGGGAAAAAAGAGTTTTTCATTTGTTAACAATTATATACAACTAAATTTGAAAAAAAAATAATTTTTTTTAACTAGAGGATACTTGGTGTCCCTTCGAAGAAAATGAGCCCAAAAAGAATGTTCTAGTCATAACCCTGCCCCCTGAATAGTCATTCGAAAATTGGCCTTTTTTTTGCAAAAATGGGATAAATAAATGGAATTTTGCAAAAACTATTTGACTGATCGAGCCCATCTTTTGCACATCTCTTAAGGATATAAAAACTCACATTTTGGGAAAGTTTCGTAAGATTTTATTAATTATTTAAAAAGTTATTAACAATTAAAGAAAAAGCACTTTTTCCGTTTAATTTTGCAATAAATTTTTTGTTTATAAAGCAATTTTAACTTATAAAGTCTCATTTTAAAGACGAGTTTCTCTAAATCAAATCGTCTTTGAACATTTTTTGCTAAGATTAATAGTATTTTTACAATAATGCGTAGAACGAAAAATGACGAATTTTGATAAAAAACAATGACGCTATACTTTTTCATGACCCACAAGAAGAGACGCCTCTTGTATTATCATTACCAAGACTTTCCAACAATAAAATCACACCCAGTAATTAATAAATTTCAAAATATTTCCTCTCCTGATCTAATTAGGCACCGTAAAAATATTACAAGGTAATTTTTTACCTTATGGCTGTAAGAATATCCATTTTACTCAAACCGGCTAAAGGGTGAATGGAATCGAGCGTTCTGCCGAACGTTTCATGGAAAATATAGCATATTCTAGCTCCGCCGCACAATTCCGTGGTCTCGATATTCCTAGCCGTGCCTTCGATGGTCGAGCAGTACGCTGACGCGAATTTAGTAATTATTTGTAACAACGTTTTACTCTTATCAGAAATATCTTCCCCATAGGAGTTAAGGAGCGACTGGTACTGAGATATCATTAGGTTGACCCTCGTCTAAAATACAATTTTCACGTTTTATAAAGCTAAAATTTATAAAAAGCCCACTTACCTTCAAATCAGGTAAGCAGTCTCTTATATGGTGCATGAGTAACCTATTTAAAGTTTTTGCAAGGTAAGGCGTGCCGTTTCTAGCAGCTAAAGTGGGATATTTGCTTTGTAAAAACGTAGCTTCGTCTTTAAGCGAGTCCTTAATACTTTTGTTGTTCATAATATCCTGTTGCGACCTATTTACAACACCGATTATACCCAGTTTCACAGGTATGACTCTACCACATAAAATATCAATTGCGTCAGTTCCTGCAAAGGAAATCCTTATTTTTTTTTTGGTAAACGGAACTAAACGACCGAATTTGATCTGTAAATCACGATTCCCTTACCTGCGTCCATTAAATCTAATTTGGTGACTACAGCTAATGTTCTGCGACCGTCAGGGTCCACATCTTTGGCGATAGCTAAGCTTTCCGAAGTTGCCATGTCGGTGTTGGCCGTTANCTAGAGGATACTTGGTGTCCTTTCGAAGAAAATGAGCCCAAAAAGAATGTTCTAGTCATAACCCTGCCCCCTGAATAGTCATTCGAAAATTGGCCTTTTTTTGCAAAAATGTGATAAATAAATGGAATTTTGCAAAAACTATTTGACTGATCGAGCCCATCTTTTGCACATCTCTTAAGGATATAAAAACTCGTAAGATTTTATTAATTATTTAAAAAGTTATTAACAATTAAAAAAAAAGCACTTTTTCCGTTTAATTTTGCAATAAATTTTTTGTTTATAAAGCAATTTTAACTTATAAAGTCTCATTTTAAAGACGAGTTTCTCTAAATCAAATCGTCTTAGAACATTTTTTGCTAAGATTAATAGTATTTTTACAATAATGCGTAGAACGAAAAATGACGAATTTTGATAAAAAACAATGACGCTATACTTTTTCATGACCCACAAGAAGAGACGCCTCTTGTATTATCATTACCAAGACTTTCCAACAATAAAATCACGCCCAGTAATTAATAAATTTCAAAATATTTCCTCTCCTGATTTAATTAGGCACCATAAAAATATTACAAGGTAATTTTTTACCTTATGGCTGTAAGAATATCCATTTTACTCAAACCGGCTAAAGGGTGAATGGAATCGAGCGTTCTGCCGAACGTTTCATGGAAAATATAGCATATTCTAGCTCCGCCGCACAATTCCGTGGTCTCGATATTCCTAGCCGTGCCTTCGATGGTCGAGCAGTACGCTGACGCGAATTTAGTAATTATTTGTAACAACGTTTTACTCTTATCAGAAATATCTTCCCCATAGGAGTTAAGGAGCGACTGGTACTGAGATATCATTAGGTTGACCCTCGTCTAAAATACAATTTTCACGTTTTATAAAGCTAAAATTTATAAAAAGCCCACTTACCTTCAAATCAGGTAAGCAGTCTCTTATATGGTGCATGAGTAACCTATTTAAAGTTTTTGCAAGGTAAGGCGTGCCGTTTCTAGCAGCTAAAGTGGGATATTTGCTTTGTAAAAACGTAGCTTCGTCTTTAAGCGAGTCCTTAATACTTTTGTTGTTCATAATATCCTGTTGCGACCTATTTACAACACCGATTATACCCAGTTTCACAGGTATGACTCTACCACATAAAATATCAATTGCGTCAGTTCCTGCAAAGGAAATCCTTATTTTTTTTTGGTAAACGGAACTAAACGACCGAATTTGATCTGTAAATCACGATTCCCTTACCTGCGTCCATTAAATCTAATTTGGTGACTACAGCTAATGTTCTGCGACCGTCAGGGTCCACATCTTTGGCGATAGCTAAGCTTTCCGAAGTTGCCATGTCGGTGTTGGCCGTTACTACAGCTAGGATTATCGAGTTAGGGTTTGCGATATATTTTAAAACTAGTTCTCGAATTTGTTGTTCTATGTCTGGAGGTTGATCGCCCACAGGTACCTGAAATGTGTTGCCGATAAAGCAAAGGAAAATCTTTGGATTTTTCTTCGCTTTACCTTGGTGATTCCAGGTAAATCAACCAAAGTCAAATTGACTACTTTCGTGGAATAAATTTTCAAGTTAATAGGTTCCGAGCAAATCCCCTTATTAGTTCCAGCCATACGGGCCGTTTCTTCTTCGATTTCAACTCTAATGTCATCGAAATCCCTGTATATTTTATCCTTTGCATGTAAAAAGACACCCCACTCTTCAATATCAACAGTTCCTGAAAATACAGGATACATAATAGAATAATTTAACAATATTTACAAGCCTTGATAATATAAATAAATATACTTTATTGCAGACAATTTAATACTTAAATATGTAGCAGTAAATTATTATAATGTGTCGGCCTTCAATTGTATGTATTAAGAAATATACAGGGTGTTTGGTAAGTCGATGCATTCTTTGCAGGAGGTTATAGTATAAGCGATTTGTGATATATTTCCTTAATATACCATATTCCGAAAACGCTTAGTTTCCGATCTACAGGCTGTTAGTTTTAATTAAAAAATGCAAATTTATAAATATTTTGGAAACCGCTCAGAATATTTTAATGAAATTTTACGGGCTTTGACAGTTAACAACAATAGACGTTTTACGATAAAAATATTCTTTTTCAGTTTCACCAGTGGCGTGCGCACATATTGTCAAAGAAAAAATGATACAGTACTTATTTTTCTTAAAATAAAAATTATTTTTTAATTTGAATCTTGTTCAATTTGGAAGAGAAAAGGCATCTCGACTGTTTTTCTTATGACGTATCGTTTTCGAGTAAAAAAAATAAAATCGATTTATTGCATGGCGTAATTCGGTTTCAATAATCTGAAAAATATCAAAAATTATGCACTTAACTGCTTCACACTCAAACACTCAAAGTGACAACTATTATTAATTCTGTCAAACAATAACAAAAACGAGTGCACAGTCAACTTGCTAATTTCTGTTTAGATAGTCAATAACAGTGAATCTAAAAACTGATAAAATGTTTATATACTGAAGTTAACTGTGAGAAATAATAATTTTTTGTAAGAAAATTGCTACAAAAAAAATTGAATGCATAATTTCTGCTATTTTTCAAATTATTGAAACCACATTACGCCATGCAATAAATCGATTTTATTTTTTTAGTCGAAAACGGTGCATCATAAGAAAAACAGTTGAGATACCTTTTCTCTTCCAAATTGAACAAGGAATTGAAAAATAATTTTTATTTTAAGAAAAATCAGTGTTGTATCATTTTTTTCATTAAAAATGTCTAAAGACGTGCCTGTGCGCACGCCACTGGTGAAACTAAAAACAATATTTTTATCGTAAAACATGTATTGTTGTTAATTATCAAAGCTTGTAAAATTTCATTAAAATATTCTGAGCGGTTTTCGCAATATTTATAAATTTGCATTTTTTATTAAAACTTTATCACCCTGTAGATCGGAAACTAAGCGTTTTCGGAATATGGTATATTAAGGAAATATATCACATATCGCTTGTACTATAACCTCCTGCAAGGAATGCATCGACTAACCAAACAACCTGTATACATATATATAGGTACCTAGATTCTGTCGATAAAAAAAATATTCTTAATTTTATGAACATATTTAATTTTGTCCAGTGTAACCATATTTATAATAGCATCGGAAGATTATTAGATTTAGTTATAAGTACTATCACCTGTGAAGTTATTAGAGATAACGTTCGTCTTGTCTGTGAAGATGCTTATCATCCCCCTTTAATAATCAATTTACCCCAATTATCTTCTGTCAATCCTAACTTTTCAATTAATATAAACAGCAAAAAGTATAACTTTAAAAAAGCCAATTTTCTATCCCTTTAAAATTCCCTGTTTGAAACTGACTGGAGTTTTTTAGATGAAATAAACAACATTGATATGTTTTATGATCGGCTTTACAATGCTAATGTACCTTGCATAAAACTTTTAAACATCCACCGTGGTTTCACTCAAATAGGTAATTCACTATATCACTGAATATGAGTGGTAATAAGCTGTTACATACATTTTTTTTGCTCAATTCTTGATTTTCTGGAAGTTAAAAGCACAAAAAACAATCAAAATGTGCTGTAATTAATATTTTGAAATTTTGGTTTTGAAATTACTATTGTGTCAGAACATCCACAAATTATTATTTTAAAACTAATTTAATTTTTCAATAAGTACTTACTTATATGTTATACTTACCTTAAAAAAAATTAGATAACACATACCTACAGAACAATCCATTCTTATCGTTGTTATTATTTATTTCAAATCATGTTTTGTTCTTTGGCCAGAAAATTTATCAGTTATGGTTATGATTATCATAATTGTATTCTGTGGACTAACTAACAATAATATATTAATTAATTCGAAATATCACAGACAATGCTTTGTTAACAGTTTATTACTGTATGCATAACTGTAGGTATTAGTCCACTGAATGACTTGACTAACCATATACTTTTTAAATAATATCTTTATTATAAGAACACCTACGTCTAAAATTTGATTTATTTTACTGGAACTTTTTTCCATATTATTTTCCTCAAGTAGGTAATCTTTTACAAAACTACTATCATTATTATAATAGGGTTTCACATTTTTTTGGACAAGAATTTCAAGATTATAACAAAATTGAAAAACAATCTAACCATTGTAGAATTAAATTGTTATATATATATTGTGTTCTTGGTAATTCCTTTTGTGTTAAATATTCAAATGCAATTAAAAGAAAGCAAAATTATATAAGTCAAGTTCTCTATTTACTAGTTTTCTAAGTTTTGAATGCATATTAAAATATATTTAGTAGACAAATATCTTAATGAAACTTTATGGAATTTATAGCATGTTTAAAAAATTTTATGATATTAAAATATTTAATTTTTTCCCACAAAATGTTCTTTTACAAAACTTTTTTCGTTTTCTGTTCTAATCAATTCAAAAGTAAATTCTCAAGATAAATTAATAAATAAATAATAAAAACTTATGGAATTTATAGCATGTTTAAAAAATTTTATGATATTAAAATATTTAATTTTTTCCCACAAAATGTTCTTTTACAAAACTTTTTTCGTGTTCTGTTCTAATCAATTCAAAAGTAAATTCTCAAGATAAATTAATAAATAAATAATAAAAACTTATTTATATAATGAAAAATGTGATACTTAGATACAAAGAAAGCTACTACAAACTACTATATTTATAAGAGAAATTAAAAGGATAAAAAACACGCACAAATAATTAGATTATCTGAAAGATAGAAGATTTCTGATAAAAGTATTAAGAATAGAAGAGAACATAAATACTTATATCGTCACATTTCACTTCTGCAAAAAAACTTAAATTGTTGATTATTAATTAATTTCTTTTTGAACCTGAACGAGGAACTTTATATTGTTAATGAAAAACAACACCTAACTACTCTGATTTATAACATCCTAATCCCTTACTGTAACATGTTATAAAAACTAATGGTGTATTACACTTTATACTTGAATATTTTTGTTACTCACCATCTCTAGCATTGCGATGTTCTTTATCATCCTTTGGGCAGTAAACCAGCTGCAAAATTAAGGGCCGTCGGGTAACAATTCCGGTGCCCCTGGGCAAGAACGATTTACCCACTAAACTTTCAATCACAGAACTCTTCCCCGAACTCTAAAATTAAACTAAGAAATTAGGTTATGTCATACATAATGTAAGAGACGAGGTTATTTACCTGAGATCCTAAAACTATGATTTGTGGTAAGTGGATCGAATCGGATCCTACAGTGTTGAATACATCTTGCAGTTTGTTAATTACTGGAATTAGGGCCTCCATTTTTTTGTTTTACCACCGATCGACTTCCAAAAATATCGATTAGGTACTTCCCTGTTTTCTTACCCTCTTTGTTCTGCGTTTCGCGTCAATATATTTTAATACACAAATACATTATAAAAATAGGAGTCATCAATTGTGTGTAATTGAAATAAAGTAAAATCCGTTGGTATTCAATCTAAGTACACAAGTCAGACAGACTTGACAGAAGACAGATTTACTTTAGTTAGTTTAGTTAGACTTACACAGCTGAAGTTGGTAGTACGGTTACATTGCCTGGCTGTTTACATTGGCTACACTGAACTTTAAAGGGGGCATTTTTCAAATAGGTATATATTTGTAATCTATTTCCGTATAATTCTATTTATGTTTTTATGAACGAAGATTAATTATATAGACGCAGTTGACCGTTCATAAACGCAGAAAATTGATAAATAAATATACAGTATAAAAATATAAGTGTGATCTAATCAATAATAGGAAACTGGAAATGTAATATGAAATACCTACCAAATATTCTTTCATGATATTTCACAGACGTGTTAGAAAATAGGTAGTTAACTTTAAAATTAATCCGGGTTTGTCGGGCTCTAACAAGAAATACACACTTATCGTTTGGTTGGTTGCCTACAATCCAAAAGGAGTAAAGTATATAAAAATTAGATTTATTTATAATATAATTGATATCATAACTTATAATATAAATGATATATTTACTTACTTTTTATTATTTTCAACTCGGCACTGAATATTTTTTCTAATTTTGTAGGCATATATACCTACCTATTAGTCCTCAAAATATGACAGCTCAAAAATATTGGAATAAGGAATAAAGTCTTTATTATTAAGTACTACCACATTATTATAATCAGGATGATCAGTGTACATAAATTAAACAAACAACATATTCCTAATGAATGAGGTGTCCCTAAAGTAAATTAAAGATTGATTAACAATCAACAACGTTTATCTATTCAAACCATGTTTATAATGAGATAAACCAGTTTCTGGGCAACCTCTATTACAGTCGCAAATAACGAGGCAATGTCCTTTCGTGTTTTAAACAATACTATTTCTTTCTATAGAAAAAAATGTGATACTAAGAAATTGTTAAGATATTCCAGTTCGGCTACTCATACGCTCAAAATCGCTGAAAGAATTAAACAAAAAAGAAATGAAGCACTACTAGGAGGAGGGCAAAAGCGTATTGATACACAACACAAAAAGGTAAGTACAAAAATCAGATACCTAGTTCACCTTCAACTTTCCTACCAATGTTCTGCTAGGATTGGGAAATGGGTTATACCTAGGCACTTTTAATATAATTCTGGTCTTTTTTTTATTAATTTTTATTTATAAATTAAGAAATCACATTAAATTCCGCAGTATAAAGTTGGAAGGTCAAAGATAAGGATGATTAAATATTACTTCACGATCCACGACGTATAGTATAATTATGCCAATAAATTAAGAAGTCTGATTGATCTAAAACAGACAAACAATAAATTCTGCGATTTTTGTATTTCTTATCTAGAAAATTTTTATTTAGTTAATTTATTGGTATGTGGAGCTATTTACATCAATTCCGTAAGTTAGATAACTCCTAATACACCTACGTGTACAGTTAGTTGCCTACAAAATGTAGAAAAATATTGGCATTGCAATATTTTGTATATTAATCTTGCAAAACCAATAGTTAGCACCACCGTCATTACCACTTGGATTTTATGAATGAAATGAATACGATATTATGTCTATGTAGTTAAATTTTAGCGAAACAAAATAAATATAAAATGATTAAAGTGTGCCCCTTAGTCAAAGTACATATTGCAAATTCAATTATAAAATAAACCAAAGTTACCGGTAAAGATGTATTAGATGTGAGATCTTATACAGAAAATATTTTTAATTTTCGAACGATATTTGTTAAAATCTTTAACGTATGTTTTAAGGGAAAACTAACAGCAAGAGAAAGGATAACATTATTTTGTGACCATGGAAGTTTTGTGGAATACGACATGTTCGTTGAACACACCTGCACCGATTTTGGAATGGACAAACAAAAGGTAAATTAGATACTTTATAATAAGGTATACTTTATAATAAGATATGTTAGATACTTTATAATAATCTTCTAGTTTAGAAACAAAACATTAATTTTTAATTGACCATGTTGCAGAAAATAACTACTCTGCGGAAGAATGCCTCGACTAGTATTGAACTATACCCGCAATATTAATAAAAGCCAATGCTTACTAACAATAAGTATTGGGGGATAAATCAGTGCTGGTTGGGGCATTAATTCGCAGTAGTTGTTTCCTTATCACATTTTAAAATTATTTTCTCCTTCATACTGACAACACAGGTCTTATTTCATTGTACCTATGAAATAGTAGGTCGCTCTCTGCCAGTTGGCCACATTGAAGGCCAGGGCATTGAATATCAATGACCGTTCATAGATGTAACACTTTGTTATATCTTATCTGTTATCTTTAATTTTGTATTTTCGCTAGTTTCCAGGAGATTCCGTGATAACTGGTCACGGTCTAGTCAATGGGAGACCAGTGTACGTCTTCAGTCAAGACTTTACTGTTTTTGGAGGCAGCCTTTCCAGCGCCCATGCCTGGAAGATCTGCAAAATCATGGACCAAGCTATATTGGTCGGAGCTCCTGTTGTTGGCCTGAATGATTCTGGTGGCGCTAGAATACAAGAGGGAGTGGCTTCTTTAGCTGGATACGCTGATATTTTTCAGAGGAACGTACTGGCTTCAGGAGTTGTGCCACAGGCAAGTGCAGTGGGAAAGTTGTTGTTTCATTTATCGGCAAAGAAACAACTATGTAAAAAAGAAACATTTTTTTCATATATTCATCTCTGGAAATGAATCTAGCGGGGTCGCACTTATTATCTACGATCTTGATTATCAAAATATAAACCACCAAAGATCGAGTATAAATCTTCTGCTGATACTTTGTTTTAACGCAAATTTTGACGTAAGAGCTCGTTGTTGCTTTAATGAGTTCTCTCCTCCTGTCCCGTCTAGATCAGCACTTTTTCTATCTAAAAAGGGATCAGAAACAGACATTTTCTAGAGCGGCAGCACAAAAAGATGTTCATTGTGCATTGCTATACACTAGGCAATTTTGAAAATTTGTAGCTGTGCCTAAGTCAAAATATGTTACGAAAGCATTACCGTGTTGCGTTTGTCTAATGTAAGACCGTATGTAGCTTTATCTAACTGAATAGTCTTTCTATAAGCAAGTCGGCATATAAAAGTTTCCTTTTATTATACATCTACCCATTTTTTTCATCCTGCTACTTTCACTTTCATTGGATCCCTATTTCAGATATCACTTATAATGGGACCATGCGCTGGTGGAGCGGTATACTCTCCGGCTATTACCGACTTCACTTTTATGGTTGAAGATACATCATACCTTTTTATTACGGGACCCGAAGTTGTAAAGGTATGTATATAGGACGTAAGTTTATTGCTCCTTTTTATATTACTTCATCATTTTTAAACGTATGAAGCATTTGGTAAGATTTGCCTAATATTTTATTTGTCATGTGTATATTTCGGCACCAATAAATAAAACAAACAATGGTTATGCCAAGCACTCGCATAAATTCCCATTCAACCGCCATTTTTCCATTATGGCTGTTTCATAATCCTGTCAAAAACTGAATTAATATTTTTCTAGCAATTAAATTTTTTGCTCTCCAAGGAAATTTGAACTTTTATCGATAACATAGAAACAAGTATACAGGGTGATTCAGTCATAATGTCATTAATTTTAAGAGCAGATAGAGAAAAATGAGTATAATACGATGGAGTGATTAAAAAAAAATTAAATGCATATTTAAGCTGAAAAAAAAATTTTCAAATCATTATTTAACCCCCTTTTCAGGCTGTTACTGACCGGCTGACGTCAGCCGGCTACGATATGAACAAAGCGACCTAGATGCAATGTTGCCATATTTATATATTTTCGCACATATAAAGACAATAAATAAACGGTTTGCTCACGTCAGCCAATAATAATTTAAAATGCTATAAATTATTTTTTTATAATTATGCAATCAACATATTAAATTGTTATTGTTACCCAGCAAGAACCTCGAGGAGGTCTGAGCATGACTTGCCAAAAATCATTTTTTATTAACATTATAGTGATAATTTTTTAATTTGCTGTAAGCCTTCTACTAAAAATTGAAAGTAACGCGGCCCATTCAGATGTACAGGTAAAAAATGCGGCCCAATTAAACGATCGCCATATACTCCTGTTCATACATTGACACCCAACCTCCTCTGAAAGCTAAACCGATGAGTAGTGTGCGGGTGACCAAATGTGACTATTATGGCTGCAAAAAAATTAGCTCCGTTTCACTCTATATAAAATTTAATATTGAAATTACAAAACCCCAAGAGTTCAAATAATTTAAATTTCATTTCATAACCATTTCAATATCATTATAGAAATAATGACATAAAAAACCAACACTCACTAGATAAATTATAAAGAGAGGGTGAAATGTAATGTAGTATTTAAATATTGACTGTAAGTAATAGAAGATAAAAATACAGTCGGACGGAGACAAATAAACAACTTCGTCCGTCCGTTTCCGACCTAGGTCAACCTTTGTCGAGTTCAATAATCTTCTAATTTGCACGTGTGCACTTTAGTGTCGTCGCAAAAAGTTGTCGGTGTTTTATCAAAGGAAAATCGTGTCATCAATGAATAGGGATGATTGTTTTCGAATGTACGGTTATTACAATTTATCATTTTTAATATTATTAACGTTTTGACGTTTTATAATTTATTATGTTAAATAATACACAGTTTTAGTATTTCAGTTTATTATTCAATATGCAGTTGCGTATAACCAAAGTTTACATAATAAATGTAAACTTNCGGTAAAGTTGCTTTAATGAGCTCTCTCCTCCTGTCCCGTCTAGATCAGCACTTTTTCTATCTAAAAAGGGATCAGAAACAGACATTTTCTAGAGCGGCAGCACAAAAAGATGTTCATTGTGCATTGCTATACACTAGGCAATTTTGAAAATTTGTAGCTGTGCCTAAGTCAAAATATGTTACGAAAGCATTACCGTGTTGCGTTTGTCTAATGTAAGACCCTATGTAGCTTTATCTAACTGAATAAGCTATAAGCAAGTCGGCATATAAAAGTTTCGTTTTATTATACATCTACCCATTTTTTTCATCCTGCTACTTTCACTTTCATTGGATCCCTATTTTAGATATCACTTATAATGGGACCATGCGCTGGTGGAGCAGTATACTCTCCGGCTATTACCGACTTCACTTTTATGGTTGAAGATACATCATACCTTTTTATTACGGGACCCGAAGTTGTAAAGGTATGTATATAGGACGTAAGTTTATTGCTCCTTTTTATATTACTTCATCATTTTTAAACGTATGAAGCATTTGGTAAGATTTGCCTAATATTTTATTTGTCATGTGTATATTTCGGCACCAATAAATAAAACAAACAATGGTTATGTCAAGTACTCCCATAAATTACAATTCAATCGTTATTTTTCCAATATGGCTGTTTCATGATCTTGTCAAAAATTGAATGAATATTTTTCTAGCAACTAAATTTTGTGATCTCCAAGGAAATTTTAACTTTTATCGACTACATATGCGCAAGTATATATACGAAACTTTTTCAGTCTGTTACCAATGAAGACGTGAGTCAGCAGGAACTGGGTGGTGCCAAAACTCACACCTCAATTTCTGGGGTGGCTCACAACTCGTTCAATAACGATGTAGATGCGCTGTTGCAGCTTAGACATTTCATGGGATTTCTTCCGCAATCTAATCAGTTCCCTACGCCTGTTAGGATGTGTGACGATCCATGGTAAATCAAGGTCGTACAAGAAGTGTGTCATGCAAACTGAATTTCGAAATTTTTGCCTCGACTATTTCTGAAGAAAAAAAGCCAAATACACAGCCACACAAAAAAAGTTGTCTGTACTTTTCATGCGACATATGTTATCCGTAGTATTTTTGCCTCCTGATCACGAATTCGGTGTCAGAAAAAACAGGTCAAAAATAGCAAAAATTCACGAAAAAGTGCTAGGAGAAATACAACTTTTTTTTTCTATATTCAAATGTTCATTTATATGGTTATTAAGATCCAGCCTAATGTGAATCCGTCAAAATTGATGGTTCTTTTTCTAACTTAAAAAAAAACGGGTCAATTAAGGTCAGATATCACAAATTTTCAAAAAATAACAGATTCGCCCCAAATTTGGTATATGAGGATTTTCAAGGTCGCTGATCACTGATGCGAGCTCAATTTTGAAAAATTCAAGATGACGGATCCAAGATGGGTGACCAAATTTTCAAAAAATAACAAATTCGCGCTAAATTTATTATAAGAGGCTTTTCGGGGTCGTACATCACGAATTCGAGGTCAATTTTGAAAACTTCAAGATGGCGGCCGACCAAATTTTAAAAAAATAACAGATTCGCGCCGAATTTGATATACAGAGGGTTTCGAGAATACGAATATTACGAATACGAGATCAGATTTATAAAATTCGTTTTTAAAAATTTAATCAATTACCTATGTACTTTATTACCTGAGATTAGGCAGAATACCCGTGAATAGATCTTTTACAGAAAAAAGAACAAGATATAGCCGAAAATAGAAAGGTTCAAACATGATTAGGTACGAAGGTTATAAAGTAAACAAAAATATTACAAAATGAATTTCACAATTCTGACCTCGAATAATAATCAGCTACCCCGAAAACCCCGATATACCAAATTTGGCGCGAATCTGTCGTTTTTTGAAAATTTGGTTAGCCATCTTGGATCCGCCATCTTGAATTTTGCAGAATTGACCTCGGATCCGTGATTAGCGACCCCGAAAACCTCCGTATGCTAAATTTGACGCGCACCTGTTATTTTTTGAAAATTCGTGATATCTGACCCGTTTTTTTGAGGTTAGAAAAAGAACCAACAATTCTGATCGCGGATTCACGTTTGGCGGGGTCTTAACCATATAAATGAACATTTGAATATAGAAAACGGTATTTTTCCTAGCACTTTTTCGTGAATTTTTGCTATTTTTGACCTGTTTTTAGAGGTTAGAAAATTCCTGTGATAGCTCAATACTGACACCGGATTCGTGATGAGGAGCCAAAAATACTACGGATAACATATGTCGCATGAAAAGTACAGACAACTTTTCTTTTTTTGTGTGGATGTATTATTACCCCCAAATTCATAAAAAATATACATATTTAAATTTGATGTTCCAAATTTCTCTGTCATATACAGCTTTTTCAATTTCACTCAGTACCCACGTGATGGTATAGATCAAAATAAAAAAAACATGTTTCCCAATAAAGTACGTTGCGAAATTCAAAAAAGATAAAAAATGGAAATTATAATAATAGTTGTTTTATGCAAAAGAATAATAGTAACATACATGGGCGTAACTACAATTTTTGCATGGAGTGGGTTCAGGGCTGCAAGCTCTATGGAGCCTCTAAAAAAAAGCTCTCTCAATCAGCAACTTGCCGAATAAAATTTCAAAAACCTGAATACGTTTTGATTTCATTCTAAAAAAAGAGGTCATGCAGTCAGCGTTTACCGTTATGCCGATATGATAGACGATAATATTAGATCTTCCCGGGCTTTCTGGGGGGACCGTACACACTCCTGCTCCCCCTTAGCTACGCCCATGGTAATATACCATTTGCGATGTTAACTTATAAAACTTTCTACCAATCCAATCTGCGAATAATGTTTTTTTTAGCCACGAAGATGTTCCAGCTTTGGACACAGTTATCCCTCCTTCAACCACCACACCTTACGATATGCTGGACGTAGTTCTTAGTATTATAGATGAAAGGGACTTTTTCGAAATCATGCCGAAATATGCCAAGAACATCATCATTGGATTTGGTAGGATGAATGGACGAACAGTTGGAATAGTTGGCAATCAACCAAAAGTAGCAGCAGGTAAAGGTTTCCAGGATTAGTAAACTTTTGCCTTTCGGTATTATTCTCAAATCGGTTATTGTAAATTAATAATTACTTTATACTGCAGTATCAAAATAGTACACAGCAGAATCATAAATATATCAAGCCAAAATTTGTACTAATTTTTAATCTGATAAAACAGTTTTCTATATTCTCTGTATAGAAATTGTGATGTGTCGTCGATTTCGCATAGTGTTCCAATATGTTTAGACTGCGCTCCCATTTGGAATATTAAGGAGGTTTATCGGGTACAAAGGTACGTCTAAAGTTTAACGAAAGTTTCTGTAGATGCGGTAGTGACTAAAGTAGTAAGCCTTTAGATTTGGCAACGTTGCACTTGGCTGGCGCGCTCAGCTCGGCGTTCGCTCGCTCCCGTTCGATCAGTCTCTTTGGACACCTGCAAATTTCAAATAATACGCTACGTCGAGAACGCGGCGTTGCCGCAATCACGCATATGGAGGATAAGTTTGTCAACGACAGCAGTTTGAAGGAGAATTATTATAAATTATGTATCTTACAAGTACCTAATCGATTTCTACAAGCTGTCATACGGTTTCTTAGATACCGGTTTCCTATTTATACAAGTTACTGTGGAAACTGTTCGTCAATTGTTGCGCATTCTAAGTGGAAAGACCAAAAAAATCTGCATTCTCATAAGACTGTATTAAATCGTGAAAAATTATTTTATTAATAACTCATCTCTTAGGTATCCAAACTAGTCATAATTTTTTTTGAGGAATTTCTTCATATTAATAAGCTTATATGAATTTTTATATGAATATTTTTTCGTCAATTCCAAATCAGATAAACCTCCTTAAGTATATTGTTGTAAGTAATGGACTTGGATTCAATAGTTGAAGTTAAAAGAACCAGTCATACTGAGAGATAGTAATATCTGTAACAGTAATGAGTAGTTTTGCTAATGCTTGTAACAGTCGTTATCATCAGATAATGAAAGCACTGGCTATGTCCCATAAAAAAAACTGTATACAGGTACAGTAGACCAGTTTTGCATACGATGGTAGAATTGTTGAATACGTATTATAGTATAATTAAAAAAACATACATACCTGCCTGTTGGATCTACCAAGGTGTGTGTAAATTTGAGTTTTCACTAAAATCGACATGTCTGTTTGTATTTAATTAATTTTTTTGAACCCGCTATAATGATACGCCCATAGAATAGCATGTATAGAATGATACACTCCCTACTATTTTGGACGTGGTGTATAGTAGGAAGATTCAACAATTTAATATTGAATATTTTATCATTTCAAGGTTGTTTGGATATTAATGCATCTGTGAAAGCGGCAAGGTTTGTTCGGTTTTGCGATGCCTTCAATATTCCCATTATAACTCTGGTTGATGTACCCGGATTTTTACCCGGGGTAACACAAGAGCACTCAGGAATTATCCGGCATGGCGCCAAATTGCTCTATGCTTACGCTGAAGCTACTGTTCCAAAATTGACTGTGATTACGAGAAAGGTAAATTTGAACTTTCTATATCAATTTGAAACTTTTTGTAATGTAAGAAAAATTAATATGAATTTGGTGAAGTCACATTGTTCAAAAGTGTAATAAAAAAGCATTTGAAAAATAATTATACTTACTTATTATATATTATCGGAAATTATTTACTGTTGACAGTTTTATTTTTATTTTTTATTTATTTCCACTTATGAAAAAAAAAATAATAATAATGACATAAACCCTCACGTCAAAAGGATCAGTCAAGAGTTATATTTTATGAAAGTATTTTATCCTAGTCAACAATCTCTCAAAAAATACAAAAAGAAGAAAATACATTATACTATATTTACTGATTTTAATAAGTTGACGTGTCGAAAACCACTCTGTTATCAGAACTTGGAATGACACTTCGTCTTAAAATAGTTTTGACAGTTTAAGTTTGTTTATTTGTCAGTTTCCACGGACGTTTTGGTTAGGCAAACATATTTTCATACAAAATAATCCTTGACTGATGCTTTTGGCGCAATTTCATTAATTTTAATTTTAAATTTTTTTCCGACATGGCAAAGTAAATAAATTAAAAAACATATACATACTTACTATTTTGATGTCTTAACATTGATTTAGAGAAAAGCAAACTGTCTAATGAACCTAGGCAGAGTGCTTTTTTCTCATTTACAAACTTTTAATCAGTTTGCTCCCCATAAGTATCCCACTTAATAACCGAGAAAAAGTTTCACCATAACACTGAGCCACATTCCGTAACTTTTTACAACCTTAGTGAAACTGAATGATGTATTACCAATTAGGACTTCTAAAAGTTAACGCAAACTTTTGGATCTTTAATTTCGCAAGTAACTTTTCAGGGTTATGGTGGAGCTTACGATGTAATGTCCTCTAAACATCTCCGAGGAGACATAAACTACGCCTGGCCTTCCGCCGAAGTCGCCGTGATGGGCGCCAAAGGTGCAGTGACGATTTTATACAGGGGAAAACCTGATCTGGACAAGCGAGAAGCGGAGTATATAGATGCTTTTGGAAGTCCTTTCCCGGCTGCACAGAAAGGTAAGTAATTAATAATTCTCAATCGTCTTGNTCCGCCGAAGTCGCCGTGATGGGCGCCAAAGGTGCAGTGACGATTTTATACAGGGGAAAACCTGATCTGGACAAGCGAGAAGCGGAGTATATAGACGCTTTTGGAAGTCCTTTCCCGGCTGCACAGAAAGGTAAGTAATTAATAATTCTCAATCGTCTTGAAAGCGTTTATATTTAAACAGAATATTCAAGAAACTAAAAGGGGCGAAGTATCTCAAAATACATACCTTTGAATATACTTTAATATACAGTGAATATACTTTTATTTCTGTTACTAAATATTTATATTGTTTCCATTTTTATGTGTGCGATTTTTTGATTAGGCAAAACTATTTTCATAAAAATAATCCTTAATTGATTCTTTCGTTGTAAGGGGTCGCAAAATAGCCAATAAAGAAAAGAGGAAGAAAATGACAGAAAATCCTAAATATTTATACAGGGTGTTAGTAAAAAAGTGCGACAAATTTCAGGGGGTGATTCTACATGAGAAAATAATGGCAGTTTGCTTATAAACGTATGTCCGCAAATAATTCGTTTTCCGAGGTACGGGGTGTCAAAGTTTTTCTTAAAAACTGACTATTTAATTTATTGCTCTGAAACCGGTCGTGATGTGCAAATGAAATTTGGTGGGTTTTAAAAGGTAGTTATTGAGCATTTTTTGACACGCAATTAAGAATTTTATGTTCATCATTGGCGCGCGTACGGGTAATAATCTCAATTTTTNGTCAGTTTCCACGGACTTTTTGGTTTTTACATATTTTCACACAAAATAATCCTTGACTGATGCTTTTGGCGCAATTTCATTAATTTTAATTTTAAATTTTTTTCCGACATGGCAAAGTAAATAAATTAAAAAACATATACATACTTACTATTTTGATGTCTTAACATTGATTTAGAGAAAAGCAAACTGTCTAATGAACCTAGGCAGAGTGCTTTTTTCTCATTTACAAACTTTTAATCAGTTTGCTCCCCATAAGTATCCCACTTAATAACCGAGAAAAAGTTTCACCATAACACTGAGCCACATTCCGTAACTTTTTACAACCTTAGTGAAACTGAATGATGTATTACCAATTAGGACTTCTAAAAGTTAACGCAAACTTTTGGATCTTTAATTTCGCAAGTAACTTTTCAGGGTTATGGTGGAGCTTACGATGTAATGTCCTCTAAACATCTCCGAGGAGACATAAACTACGCCTGGCCTTCCGCCGAAGTCGCCGTGATGGGCGCCAAAGGTGCAGTGACGATTTTATACAGGGGAAAACCTGATCTGGACAAGCGAGAAGCGGAGTATATAGATGCTTTTGGAAGTCCTTTCCCGGCTGCACAGAAAGGTAAGTAATTCATCATCCTCAATCGTCTTGAAAGCGTTTATATTTAAACAGAATATTCAGGAAACTAAAAGGGGTGAAGTACCTCAAAATACATACCTTTGAAACCAGTGAATATACTTTTTTTTTTGTTACTAAATATATACATAATATTATTTGCTTTTTCTGTGTGAGATTTTTTCGTTACGCATAAAAATAACCCTTGACTGTTCAAAATGTTGAAAAAACTGTTTGAAATAAAATAAAATTTCTCATAATATCCTCAGAATATGTATTAATACTTAATAACAGGTGGTAATAACCTGTGGTCAACGGTAAAAGTTTTTTAGAAGTTTTTGAAATATTTAAAGATATTTAGAAATTTTCGAGGTATTTTAATGTTCTGAAGTATTTTGAAGATTTCGAAATATTTTCAGGTATTTCGAGAATTTTTAAGGATTTCAGAGTATTTGCACATAGAGATTTTGCTTAATTTTTTATGATTTTAGATGTGTTGCGATTGTAACATATTAATGTACCATGTAATTATTTATTTGTCGCATTTTTAATTACCATTTTTTTTATTTAACCGAATATTTATTATATTTTCTGTTAGAAAATAGTAAATTTATAAGAATAACACCTGTACGTGACACAAGTAGATATTTATTTCAAATTTTCTTTTTTTTTTAGTGTAATGGAAATATCCAATTAAGAAAAAAACGTCTCATATATTTCATATTAGTTTTGAAGGATTTAAATGTATTCTAAACCTAAACCTATAGAACCTTATCTTAAATGTCATTGCTACCCAATACCTGTTGGCACAAAACAGTACATACCTACTTTGCATCTACTGACAAAGAGTTACCTACTGATCTGTAGGTGCTATGTAAATATAACTTGTGTCGCATTAGGCGAAATAAACTTTTTAACTAATGGTACTGTGGAAAACAACTACCCTGCGAGGTACAGGGTGATTCACTATATTTTGACCCCCTTTAACTTTTTTGTTTTAATAGTTATAAGAAAATGTGCAATACAAAAGTTGCATGATTTTTTATGAATTTTTCGAAAATAATAGTTGAAAAACAATTGAACTTCAAACAAAATGGCCGTGGATGTTAAATTTGTTAATTTAAATGGAACACCCTGTATATTTTTACATATTTGGATAGGACGTTCTCTGTCGAGTGTAATCATATAAGGTTTGTTGGATCCATCTCTAACGATAAGCGAGAGACTACTAAGAAACGAAAAAAGGGTTTCTTATTAAGAAAATAAGATCTCTTGTAATTGTTAGACCTCTTTCAGGCATTTCTACCTTTTTTTCAATTACGTAAGGATTTACAGATTTAGTTATAATATCTTTTGACATATCGGACATTGATATGGTCTAAAATAGGTATAGGAATTTTAAATAAATCTCACTAATTAGATCATGCAACTTTTGTTTTTCACATTTTTTGATAACTCTTAAAACAAAAAAGTTAAAGGGGGTCAAAGTATAGTGAATCACCCTGTAAGTGCTCTGTCCAGTACCGAATTATACACACCCAATACCTAGTAGGTAAACAGATCATTCATCAACAGCATCATAAGACAGATCAGTTTCGACTTATTGGTTCTCATCAGTATTACTTGCGTGAGACGACCGATGAACGACTTAGTTATTTAGATGTATATCCACCGACATAGGTACTATGGTGTATTGTGAATTTTCTGACGCACTAAGTAGTTTTTGATATATTTCTAATGGTATTTTGATGAATTTTTCCATTTTTGATATATTTTGTAGCTGTTATCATATACGGTGATGAATCTTGAAACTATTATAGGTACTAGTTCTATTCAGAACATAACCGAATTTTATTTTTTAAACTTTATTATTGATTTTATACATTATTGGTTCTTGTTTCCTTGAAAATACTATACCCCCCCCCAGGTCCACCCCTCCAAGAAATTGCCGACAAACGTCCACACGATTTTTTCTGTTGTTCGGTAAACAAGCGGGGAACAAATTTTGCTACAACTCTATGCATGTTCAATTTTTCAGTCAAAATTTCATGGCATGACCCAACTGAAATGCTAACCTCTTCCGCAATTTTTCTGACAGTCAATTGGCGATTTGCACGCACCAGATTTTATAAACGTGAGAGTCACCAATTGAAGTGGAAGGCCTTCCTGGTCGAGGATCATCTTCAATTGACAACCACTTTTAAATCGTGAAAACCATTCGTAATACTGCGTACGACCCAGAGCAAAGCATCATCTCCGTAAGCTTGTTTCAAAAGTTGAAACGTTTCTGTGAAAGTTTTCCTCAATTTCACGCAAAATTTTACGTTGCATTGATGTTCCAGAAAATCGCTCATTCCAAAAATCGTCACTAACCCTTGAACGCGTTGTACTCAAATATCAATATCACGAAAACTAAATGAGATATCAAAAATTGGAGAACATGAGGTTGTAGAGGAGGTTATGCGCAACGTAGTACTGCCAACTGCATATCACTAAATATCTCCATTACCGCGCAATTCAAAAAGTTCGGTTATTTTCTAATTATAATCTAATCCACCTAGCTGGTTTTATCTTAGACATAGGTCTAACCACGGTCTAACGTCACATTTTTCATTTTGAAATTATAGTGGCACTATTTAAAAATAGCGAGTAAAAATTTATAGTTTTTTGCATGTAAAATTTGAGAGAAATGTATCATCTTTCTTAATTAATTATGTGAAAATTTCTGGGAAAATACTTAGAATAGAAGTTATCTCATTTTTTATAGACTTACAATGTATACTTATCTTCAAGGTTTCATTGATGACATCATAGAACCCAGGACGACGCGATGGAGGCTATGCAGGGACCTGGACTTATTGGAGACCAAAAAGCTGACGAATCCGAAGAAAAAGCACGGCAACATTCCTCTGTAAATTCACGGGAGAGGTGTTTGAAAATAAAACACGTCGGTTGTATACTTTCAGTCTTATTTAACAACTTACAACAATATTTTATTACAACTTACGATAGTTAAGCAAACAAATTATTAACATTGTGTTATATGTTAGTGTAAAATATTATTATCAATTTTATCAAAGTGCAATGTCCGTGGTCTAACCGAAGAATCTAGTTTGATTATGTAATACCTTGTAAACTTTTTCTGAACTAGGCCAGGGTGCTAATTCTAATCTACACGTACAATATTATCAGTATATATCACATTGGGGATTTACAGATGTCCTTACGCTACGAATATACAGGGCGCTCCTCGATATCCTTATCTCTAGTTTCTGTAAAACCAGAAACAGTCTATTCGCTGCTGGTTCAGCAACGCCCCGTATAGGGTGCATGCACAATGATACAATACATACAGTGTTACAACATTATTAAAAACTTAGAATTACGCGCTAAACTAAAGTGTAAAAAAAGGTTTTTTTACCGGGCAGCTAAAGAGACGAAATGAGAAACAATTACAGGGCCCTTAATATATGGCTATGTTCTAGATTTAATACACATCCGGTTGACTCGCCTATGACTTCCAAAAATTCCTGTACAATCACAGCTAAGGGGACAACACAGAAACTAAAACACGTAAATTTGGTCAACCGCTAATTTAGAACATTTAGGCAATATGTATCAGTCACGACGAATTATCATTTTTGCAATATAGAAGAACTATACCTAAATATATGATTGTTTCTAAATATACATAATAATCTTATTACTTGTAACAAATATACCTAAATTATCTCAAGTACCTTAAAAAGCAATTTAATTGGTCTTAATAGTTATAGATCGTTGGCCCTTGTCAAGAACACTTTCGAAAAGGGAATTAAGTATCGGGGCATGCCGGGAACTCCTACACTAAACGAACAATTTGGCCAATTTTGGATTCTAGGTGAGACACCCGCGTCGACAAATTAAAATCACGTCCATCTCCGTACAAGGCTTCCCGCAGAAATTAACTCTGATGACTTTGCTAGTTTTAATACTAAGAAGCAAAAAGTTGCAGTATCCTTTTAGGGCTTCAAATACTCGTTTTTAGGCAAAACAATTGAACATTCCATTTATTTTTAAATAAAATAAATATGGGATATGTATTCCCAATCTCTAGACTTAGACCGTATTTTTTAAATTAAGATCGACAGTTTTTTCCATGTTACCAGTACTGTTGAATTTTAACTTTATCTAAATAGGGACGTTCGCAAAAAAATCTGTTTTAACGTCATAAAATGGTTAAAATTTTCCTTATCATTACATTTGCAACGTTTTATAAAAATCAGAAAATAAGTTGTATGGGAAAAACCGGAAAGAAATGTCAATATTTGTTTGAAAGTGCAAGCGTACTCTGATTGGTGTGACGTCACGATGCGGAATCGGCTAGCACGTGGATTTAGTGTTATCTTAGGTTTTCTTTTATCGACGTATGTGTATTGTGTTCTTCTGGGACCTTTTTCGTTTTGTAGTTTATTTAATTTCAATTAAGGTAAGCGGAAGGTTTTCAAAAAGCAGACTCGCATAATACGCCAATTGTGGATGTTACCGTAGTGTATTTTGGCTACATGCAAAGACTTGAAACAAGTTGAATTCAGTGGTGAAAAAAAACGAAACTATAAGTAGTGTTTTATATAAATAAGTAGTACCTACTATACAGTACTTAATCTTCAGTACCTAGTTCATTATCCACAAATGTGGGTGTTACAAATTGAATGTTTTGCGAATTTGGAAACAGGGATGCCAAGAAAGTTTCAAAACAGGTGGCCGATAAATGCAGTTAACACTTTTATCTAAAATATAATTGATTTTTAAGAAGAAAATTGTTTTTCTTCTTACTTTAAACAGATAATATAAAAATAATTGACTTATACCCATACTCGATTTTATCCGAAAATGTCTTGGTTTCTGACGTTGAATTTATAAAAAATTAATATTTATTTCAATCCCCCTAAAAGTGATTTTTTATTTGAAAATTAATTTGAAAACTGCTTTATTTGCGTTTTATATTCACTAGAAAAATTATGTTTCTGTTATAGATGCTCAGTCATTAGTTATGTTTAAGTTAAAAGAAATTGTTCATTTGCAAATTACAGCGAGCATTTATAAAAAACCTTTTCAAGTTTATTTATTGAAGTATTTGTAAACTCATCAAGAAAACCCCACCTTTTCTACGTCCTTTTACACTATTTGAATCATAACGATATGACAAAAGCAGGTAAAACGGATAAAACGGTACTCAAACAAAGATGTCAAAGAACCTAACCTATAGCAGATAAACGCCAACTGGTGGTCTGTTCCGCAAAGTGACATCACACGGCTAGTCTCATTGCAGGTACCGTTTGCTAGTCTCGTTAGCTTCCATGATTTTATTTTTAGTTTATTTTCAACACAAAAATTTTGTAGGCATTACATTCGTTAGTTCGTGTTTCCGAGGCCTTAAAATCACCATTTTTTATTTTCATTTAAAAAATAGCGAACAAAAGTACTCTAATAAAGAAAAGTTAAGACAACACTTAATGTATATATAGACTGTTGCACTGTAAATTGTAACACTTTTACAACGTCGGGCTTCATAATCACACTAAAGTAAACTTTCAATAAAAAAAATATGAAGGTGTTCGAAAGGTGTTGATAAGCTTGAAAGGCTTCTTTAACGGTAGGCAGAATGTATTAATATTAAGCATTGTCAATAATGAGAATCATTGCATAGAAAACTAATAACAATTAAAATTGTTAAAACTTATTGAGAACCTCTGAAATCGGTTGGAGAAGATGTCGGTGGAGTAAGCGGTTCTAAAAAAGTTTTTGTTGTATCAGTGTGATATGTTAGTAGATTTCGACGCCATAAAGTATTTTGGAAATGCAATCAGTATTTTTAATTGTCAGAGGTATTTTTACTTCCATTTTATTCGGAGAACGAGGATTTTTTATTTAACTTGCCTTGTTAGTATGGGACAAATCTTCCAACTGAATTTTTAAAACAGTTATCCCTAATCGATTACGCTGAAATTTTGTATACACGTTTAGTTTGGATGACAATGCATGATTAGCTAAGTGACGTCATTCTAAAATCAATATGGCAGATTCTCAAAGATGGCAGACCAGTTATGGGCGATATGGGTATCAAATGAAAGGGTTTGCTGAGAAGGATACGAAAATAAAATGACGTCACTAAGTGCTTGTTAAAAAAAAATTTTATACATGAACTTTTTATTTTAAAATGAGTTCATTAGACAGTTGAGATAAATCGAAAATAACTCGTAGATATTAAAAAGAACTTATAGGATTTTTTTGTTAGAAAGAGCTTATATTCTTAAAAAATTAAAATTCTTTGACAACGACGTTTTGAACTTGTGATGCATCAGATTATATTAAAAATCTCTTTAAATCGATTTTTCAGAACTATTAGTTTGCCATTTAATTTATCAAAGGTAAGTTTATTATAAAATAAAAAAATATATATCTCTACAATGGCTCATTCTTCCAACAAAATGGAGGCCACATTTCCTCTGAGAAAAATCACTATTTAATCTAATTCCCGGGATATTTAGTGGCGTCGAAATTTTCAGGCTGCTCATAATACCGACTCCCCGTATCTGCGCCACTGGTTGATATATTCGGAAGTAAATTTAGCGAATTCTTACTTGTAACTAGTAGAATCACTCTACCAAGTTTCATCAATCTACGTCGAACGTCCTCAGAGAGATTTAAAAAAATTAATATTCTTTTTAATATTAACACCCTTTTTGCTTATAAAATAATTTGCTCTATCACTTAATGAAGTTCCCGTTTAAAGCCCAGACCACCCTGTATAAATAGGTATATGCGATGCTCAATTGTTTTTTTTATATAAATTTTTTAATCTGTGAAAGGACCTTTATAGGAAACGCTTTTCCTTAAAAAATAAAAAACTTACCGGGGTGATCATTTTCGCCGGAAGCCTTGTACACTAGCGGATATTTCTCGTATACCCCTCGTACGTTTTTGAGACTTACGAGGGGCTTCATAAATGTTCGCCGCCGCATTACGGTACGTTTCAATTTGTAGAAGCAGGTATCGTTCCGTTTATGTTTTCGGACATACTTGTGCATATTCTCCTGTTTCTACAATAAATATCCGAGGTTCTACCTAAAAACGCTCCCTGTCGAAGACCCGCTCATCAGTTTCGGTTGCTCCTAACGTCTAAAACAACGATCGAAGAGCCTTTGGCACTCGTCTCTAGCCCTGACAACATTACTACACCCAGAACGTTCTCCCGCGAGTTCATAACGTCTTTTTCTTCGCGTTTAGCTAGAGAATGGGGGGCAGGAAGGTGCCGGAATCGTTAAGGTTGGTGTCCAGCTTCGCGACGCTGTCGTGTATCCTAGTCTCTATGATTTTGGCCTTTACTTTATCACCTTTTTGTACAATGCATTTGTGGTGGACCCGTGAGTGGCTGCTGCCCGAGGTGCTGCTCGAGGAGTGACTGTCGTGGGCCACGTTGATATCGGAGTGGCTGTGGCGGAGGTCCCCCGGCTTCTGGGAAGTGCCGGCCAGCACCCAGGGGTGCCGCACGGCCTCCTCTGGGGTCATGCGCTTCTTCGGGTTCCAGCTGAAACAAGGCGAGGGTTGTCTTCAACTTCGTTCATCGGAAATATTCAGAAAACGGTTTAGAACAACTGAGAAATAATTTCCTTTAATTTTATTTGAAAGGTTAACTCAAACAAATTGGAGAATATTTTCCAGAAAATCTTATCAAATGAAATCAAAAGATGTTATTTGCTACCAAACATCTAGATATACAGAAGATATCTAACTAATATACAGGGTTGTCCAATAGTATGACAAAGTTTAATATTTCCCTTATTATAAAGATTTGAAAAGAAATATTTTATGGGAGTGATGTACGAGTATTTAAAAAAGTTCACATTTTAAAAATATTTTGAATTATACAGGATGTCCCGAAATTCATGCAACAAAATTTGGTCATAGATTCTTAAGACAAATTTAGGGGACCCGTATTTTTTCTTTTTTGCCAACTGGCCCCCTCTTTCGGAGTTACAGCCCCCTGAAGTGCGCCCTTAAGAAGTCTTTTTTATATTTCGAAATCATGTAGTGCGAGAATCACTAAATTTGGTACACATGGGTTTTATGACATGTGGAATCTCACAGTGCTACGCTTTTTGGCGAGAAACCCTCTTAAGACAATTTTTCGTGGGCCCCCTTGTCTTTGGAACCAGAAATATTTGGTCACAAATTTGACATTTTTAAAAATTATTAGTTAGCTATAAAGTCATTGAATTTAGAAACTTTTTTGTCTCCTGATATTTATTTCGTAAAACCCAATGTTTTTGAGGAAAATGGCGAATCACGATATGCATTCGATTTCATTTTGACATTTTTCTCAAAAACATTGCGTTTTACGAAAAAAGTATAAAGAGACAAAAAGTTTCTAAATTTAATGGCTTTCTAGTGAACTAATTTTTAAGAAATTTAAATATGCTACCAATTTTTTTTTTACTCCAAAGACAAGGGGGCCCACGAAAAATAGTCTTAAGGTGGTTCCCCGCCAAAAAACGCACCATCAGTGTTCACATGTCATAAAATCCCTGTGTACCAAATTTGGTGATCTTCATACAACAGAGTTCTGAGATAAAAAAAGATTATTCTTAGGGGCGGACTTCAGGGGACTGTAACTCCGAAAGAGGGGGCCACTTGGCAAAAATAAAAAATAAGGGTCCCCTGAATTTGTCTTAAGAATCTGTGACCAAATTTTGTTTCATGAATTTCGGGACGCCCTGTACAGGGTGACGCATTAGAGCGGGGCATCTTTATGGTGTTTTTTCTTAACTGGAACATATATTTTTACAAAGTATTCTACAGAAAATTCTCTTTTTAGAGATGTCTTTGTTTTTTGTATTCGATGCGGTGATGCCAAGTTATTTGAAAAAATAAAATAATTTTCGCTGGGACAGGATTCTGTAAATCTATACACTTTGCAGGTACCACCAGCAAATAAGCAAAAACATTTTGTAGGCATGCGGACCAAAGATGTGGACAAACAACAAAATATCGAAATCTTTATAAACTTGTACAGTTTAGCGAATTTCGAAGGACATTTTCTCTATTTTTTAAATGAAACACCCGGTATATTATTTTATTTTTGGATTAATATGTTAATTACGTACAACTTTTGTAAATAATATCCTATACCTAAAAACACTATTTTCGGAAATATTGGCACACCTCTAACAAAAAAAAAAACCTTTAAATTTGCAAACAAAATTAAAATTGTTAAATTAATTGTTTTTATCCGGGGCTAACTTGATGGTAATTAAGAAGATATTAATAAAAACCATAGAAAATCACAAAAAATTATTTTATCTTTTCAAATAACTTGGCATCGCCGCATCGAATACAAAAAACGAAGACATCGCTGAAAAGAGAATTTTTTGTAGAATACAAATTTGTAAAAATATACAGAGTGTTCCATTTAAGAAAAACCACCTTAAAGATGCTCCGCTCTAATGATCTAATATTTTTAAAATGTAAACTTTTTAAGTACATCACTCCCATAAAATATTTATTTTCAAATCTTTATAATAAGGGAGATATTGAACTTTTTCACACTATTGGGCCACCCTCTAATATACTGCGGGAAACGACTACTCTGCGTTCTACATACCCCAACCAGAAATTTCTAGAAAACAGCTATATAGCAATTAATAATCATCTAAAATTAAAAGACATATACGAGTATCTATGTAAATATTTTTAACTGAAAAACCTATCTGACATATTGAATCATTCTTGTCGTTTAAACATTACCTTTAACAAAGATTAACGCGTAATTGCAGTCACGATAGATATAATAATTTTAGCAATTTCTGCATCTTGAGTATTACACTATTTACATATTTACATTACATTATTTAACGATTTGCATGTCAGGTATATGTTTTTCAGTTAGGTAATAATAAGACCTATTTAAATATATAATTTTTAATTTTTATTTTAGATGATTTTATTATTAATTATTAGCTGATTATTAGATATTGCTGGTACAATCTAGTCTAGATAGTCGGGCTTGTAAACTGTGTAGTAGTTGTTTTTCGGCATCATCAGTTCTTCTTGAACGATTTAACCATAGATTTTTCGTATCAAAGAACTAGTCCAATTAAATGGGTCTTTAAATCGCAATTTTGATCAACTTGTCCGAATTTTTGATATGTTAGTTGGAGGTATATACCTAAGTAATAACAATAAATGACAGTATTTTTTTTTCAACCCCCGGCCAGGGGTGGAAAAAGATAAAATAAAAGAATTCTTCAAGGTAACTCAAAAAAGGTAAGAGCCAGAAAAAAAAGATTCTTATAAAAGTTGCAGAGCATAAAATTCTATATAAAAATGGTCTTATCAACTTTTTCTTGTATTAATAAAATTAATAGAGTTAGGGACACTAGAAATTATGGGATGATTTAAGAAATTTAAAAAATCATAACAAGCAGAAAAAATTAATGAATTTTATATATTTTTTTCAATTTACTCTAAAAAATGTAAAATATCTTTTCAGATAAATAGAATTATGTTTTAATTTTTATTAAAAAAGTTCTAACAAGTTCACAAGACGAACGTGATTTTTTATCTTTGTCGTAAAATAAAATTCATTCATTTTTCTGCTAGTTATGATTCTTTAAATTTCTGAAATCATCCCTTAACTTATAGTCTCTCTAAATTTGTTAATCTCAATAGTACAAAAAAAAGTCAATGGACAGTTTTAGTAGAATTTTATGCTCTATAACTTTTGTAAGAAACTTTTTTCTAGCTCTTACCCCTTTTGAGTTATCTTGAAAAACCCTTTATTTTACCTTTTTTCACCCCTGGTTGGGGGTTGAATTTCCGGGTTTTCTTCGTTTCTAATTATCCGATCGTGTCGATCGACCTCTCGTTTTATTCGTATTTCGATTCTCTACAAATTGTTTCTTCATAACATCCATATTGTTTCGTTACTTTAGGTTTTATAAAATAAAAACTTAAAAAATGTTGTTTTTTTTTTTTAGTAGAAAACATAATNTTCAGAAATTTAAAAAATCATAACAAGCAGAAAAATGAATTAATATTTTATATATTTTTTTTCAATTTACTCTAAAAAATGTAAAATATCTTTTCAGATAAATAGAATTATGTTTTAATTTTTATTAAAAAAAGTTCTAACAAGTTCACAAGACGAACGTGACTTTTTATCTTTGTCGTAAAATAAAATTCATTCATTGTTCTGCTAGTTATGATTCTTTAAATTTCTGAAATCATCCCTTAACTTATAGTCTCCCTAACTTTGTTAATCTCAATAGTACAAAAAAAAAGTCAATGGACAATTTTAGTAGAATTTTATACTCTATAACTTTTATAAGAAACTTTTTTCTAGCTCTTACCCCTTTTGAGTTATCTTGAAAAACCCTTTATTTTACCTTTTTTCACCCCTGGCTGGGGGATGAATTTCCGGGTTTTCTTCGTTTCTAACTATCCGATCGTGTCGATCGACCTCTCGTTATATTCGTATTTCGATTCTCTACAAATTGTTTCTTCATAGCATCCAGATTGTTTCGTTAGTTTAGGTTTTATAAAATAAAAACTTAAAAAATGTTGTTTTTTTTTTAGTAGAAAACATAATGAGGGGTATAGATGCCAAACTCACATTATCCATAATTTTTCGAAATAGAGTTAGTGACGCTATCTTGTTCATCGTGTTGAACTACACCATTTTAAAGTTTAGAAGTGGTACAAACTGACATTTTCGTATTTATTTTTAAATTGTGGAATCTGTTAATTGTTTACATTCAAGTCACATTCTTCTATGATCTGAAGTTGCCAAAACTCGCATTATCCATATCCACCAATGAAAAAGCTTACAGCAATAAACCAATATGGCCGACTGCCTAAGGAGAATGTGAGTTTTGCTTCTCTTGTTGTTTTGCTTTCCCAGATGGTGTTTTTCTATTATGTGAAATAATTTGGAGCAAAACTACCATTATCCAAAAAGTTGTATCAAAACTCACATTATCCAAACTTTAATTCACTTTCTTGGAGTCAAGTATTGTTGTGCTGTCATTTCACCAATTAAAAAGCAAATTTAAAGTTCTAATACAAATACCAAAAAAAATTTCAGAGCCGTAAGTCACTTGAAAAGTAAGAAATCAGTTATTCCTTCTTCCTGAAAAATTTTAAAAAGTGGATAATGTGAGTTTTGCATCTATACCCCTCATACAAGCATATATCTACGACTGCCTATTATATGATGGCACAGTCCGTTTGCTATTAGTATTTTTATCACAAAATCATTGATTAGCCTACTAACTTTTCTGGAAATACAGAAATGTATACGCTTTCTTTCAGTATGAAATTTTTAGTAAGACAAATATTTTTTAATGAAAATAGTCCTTGATTGGTCATTTTCCCGCGTTTATTAAATTATTTTACTGAGAATACTCTTGAGAAACTGAGAAAAAGGGTTAGATCAAGTCAAGCATGTAAAGTTTAATCGTATTGCCTCAGAAAATATCAAAGTTGTGATTTATTTTCTGCATATTCGCGAGATCAAAATTAGGTTTGTGCAAATAGTATGAAGATTTGAAGCTATCATATGTGGGTAAATTTTAATGGAAAAAAGTACATAAAATATTGAATGTAGGTATAATTTCATTCTCTTTTTATTTCTTTCTTTGGTTGCTTTGGTAATACTTTATCATGCATTATATCCTTCATAGTATTTATCATATTCTGCCTCGATGGTGAGTGCTTTTTATTAGATATTGTGGGTGCAATTCATTGCTGAATGGGGCTCTATTCAGCAAAGTAGTTGTTTCTCATAATAATTTACCTATCTTATAGTTGGTTTGATATTTAAAGTTATTGACCAAAGAATGTGAATGGAAGCCATTTTATTATGATACTGACAATTTTATTCTCATGAATAAAGCAAAATTTATCTTTTTTGATAAGGAAATATTATTGATCCAATATTGTTTTTGATGCTTAAGGTAGCAATTCAGAACAGAAGCTTATGCTTTTGTTAATTCCAAAGAAACACTTACTCTAAACACTTGGAGATGTAGTCTATGAAGAGTGGATCATTGCAGCGCAGCACCATCGCTAGGTTTTTCGACCCAGGCTTCCGCTTCCTGCCCTTCGAGTTTGTTATGCAACGAGGGTTTCCACGAGAATCTGCAACAGACATCATTTGGGATGAAAATAAATTTAGTTATGGTTTTCTATTCGGTAAGATACATTATTTCAACGTCCCCATAAAAAATAGTTGAGAGGATTTAAGGAGACCAAGGTGGTCATGTTACCAATTCCTATTTATAACATTTAACATTTTTTCGAACAGCTAAGTGCATCTTTAGGAAGTCCAGACGAACGAATCTCGAAAACTTTTCTGGTGTATGCCCAGCTAATAAGGTTAATACTCACCGAAAAATAGTCTCCTTCTTGTGGCGACGGAGATGAGCTCGTCGGGCGGTGGTCCCAGTACCTCCATCAGGCAGGCTAGTTGCTCCACTTCATTTTCTCCAGGAAATAGGGGGTAACCTGTGTACAGTTCCGCCAGTATGCACCCTGGAAGAGGTATTTTATCATAAACTATCACACAACATTAAAATCGTCCGTCCTTACCTAAGCTCCACATATCGATGGCAGTGCCGTAAGTGAGGCCGAGTATGACCTCTGGAGATCTGTAGAACCTCGATTGGATATAAGTGTACACTCTTTGGTTTGAGTAACACGAACTACCAAAATCTATCACCTTTATGGAACTACTGCCTCTCTGTTTCAAGAGAACGTTCTCCTGGAAAAATAAGAAAGAAAATTGGAATTGTGATCCATTATGCCGCAAAGGAAAAATTGTTTGGTACAAGAACAGGATAAATCAATTTTTTAGCAGTTGTTCTATGTGCAATGACTATACTGGTCCCGAGCTTTTCCTATTTCTACTGTCAAGACTTTTACCAGATAAGTCCTTTACTGTCTTAAGACTTAAAATCATCAATATTTATCAGATTTAGAAAACTCAGTAAAAAATGGACTTTGTGGTTTGTACACAAAAGTTTTTTGAAGCCTCACCTTAAAAGTATCTTAATTCAAAATTAATTACTGCTATTTTCAAACCATAACAATCCGGAAGATATTGCAAGTACCACCTCGATACCAATCTACAAGACTAGACTATACAATAACAAATTAAAGTATCTCTTCTCATGAGAACTGTTCCAATTGTATTTAATTTTTTTTACTCCGTATTACGGATAACGCAATCGACTGAATAATGGTAAACTGTGAGGATAATCGTGTTTACAAAGAAGTAATTTATGGCAGATTCGTTTTCTATAAATAATGTCAAGGCCGCCCAATGCGAATTTTGATGAGAACCAGCAGATACTTTCAGTTATCTTAGCTTGTCATGCCTGATAAAATAGTGGAAAGTTACTGTTTATATTGTGTCTCAGAAAGCGTAGACTGTTGAAAAAACGATAAGATTATTTAAATTAATTGAAAAAAATAAAGATAACTTATCACCGTTGATGCTTGTTTATTATAACTATTGTAGGTATAGTGGAGATAACATTTTTGATGTTTTGTTTTATCTAAAATATCTTAAGAACATTTAATTTTTTTAATTAGGTCAGGGAATTTGATAGTGTCAAAGGATAGGAAAAATTAAATTATTTCACGGTTAATTTGTCAATTAAGATCAAGAAAGTAACCGGAGTGCATTATAATTACCCATCAAAGGAAACTCGTTATACTAATAAATCCCTGAATGATTTAATCACGTTTTTATGCATTAATTACGTCGAATAAATTAATAGCATCAAAGGATTGAAGTTCAGGACTTACGCTACTTTCCCTCTCCGATACCATCAGTTTCACTTCTGAATTATTTATAAAATGTTAACAAGATTGTAATTTTCATTGGGAAAATACAGATTTTACACAGAGTATAATACTGTTCATTCTACTAATCTGTTTTTGGCATATGAAATTAATGAAATCGGTGGCGATGCAATTGTATCTGGCAATATTCCAGGATAATTTGAATTTCAAAAGTGCAGTAAATTTCTATTCCGTGTAAAATTTTGTCAACGTTCACTTTCCCATTTTTTCATTAGTTTCGCTTTTAAACTTGATACTAACATTTAAAAAAGCAGTAAAGATGCATTCAATCAACTTTCTGCTGAACTGGTCTTCAAAAGTGTGGTAAATTTATATTGTTTCTGTTTATGTACCCTCAAAAGTCACACTTAGGGTGGACCACCTTAAAGGTCACACTAGTGTGAATTGGGATTTTGCCAACTTTGATGTCTTCTTTAATTGTTAACGAAAACATAACGTAATTATATCAAAACTGGGGTAAAATTTTCCAAGAAATCGAATGATGTAATTAGTTTTGAAAAAAATTAATTTGTTAATAAAAAATGCGATTGAAATAAAAACATTTTTCGAAAAATGACTTTTTTTAAATTCGTTTTTGTTTATAAATACATAATGGCTAGAGAAGAAGTAAAAAAAGGATTTTGAAGTGCAAAGTCTATATTATTAAGAAAAAAATATTCCACATTGATAAAATGATATTATCGATTTTTCCCGGTATCTTGAATACCTATAGGCAATTTTTTAAGCTTGGCTCCTTTTCCGTAAATTTATGTTTATTTTGCAATATTTGTGTAAAAATATTAATTTAAACAATATTATGCATAAATATTGACAAATATATGTCACAATCAAATTATTAATGAAAAAAAATGTTTGAAAAATTATTAACAATAAATAAATAAACAATGATTTAGTCTATTCGACACGTAAAATGACGTGAAAAAAAATCGGAAATTTGCATTTGAATTAACTTCATTTCTAGAATAAATGATACAAATTCAGCCACACTTTTCTCCACACTAAAGTCACACTAGTGCAAATTCGCACCTATCGGACTATCTAATTTAGCCGATAATAACAGGCTGAGGCCTGCTGTGGTACGGCTCGGCTGTTTGGGCTATAGAAGGAATTGTCGTGGTGGGAAACCCTCGGTAGGTTCTACCTGAGAAATGCCAGCTGTTAAAAAAAATCGATGGTACGTATTCGCACTAGTGTGAGCTTTGAAGGTTAACGTTCATTTTATACTTTTTCATAAGTTTCACTTTTGAATCAAGTATTAAATGTAGCGAATGAATTTGTTGATAAACTGATTTTTTTTAAATGCAGTTATATTTTTGTTTTTATTGACTTTTATCAACATTTATTTTCTGATCCTTTCGACACTATCACTTCTGAATTAATTGTTAGTATTTAAAAAGACAAATAAAACAAATAAAGATATAGCTAATAAATTTTTTGCTGAACTGATTTTCGAAAGTGCAGTTAATTTCTATTTCTATCAACTTCTGCCTACGTTTGTTTTTCAATTTTTTCTTTTTAATTAAATATTAATATTTAAAATGATCAACATAGGCCTTAAAATTGTAAATTCAATTTTCTACTGAATTGATTTTCAAAATTTCTACATTACAATTATCAACTTTTTTTTATCAACACTTATTTTCTGACTTTATTTGTGAATTAAATGTTTCAAAAATTCAATAAAATTTGTAAAGATCCAACTTGTGTTCTACTACACTGACATTCGAAACTAGTAAATTTTTACTTTGTCAAAAACAAACACTTGTTAGCTTACTAATTTCCTTTGTTATTGTCTGTCTTAATTACGTATAAATATGTTGCTTTGTCTCATCAGCTTTTGGAAGAGCGGTCTTGTCCCGAGTGGGAGGCACTTCTCTTTTTATCTCTTGGTTCTTCGACCGCGACAGATGCTTTATCAGTCCCGTTCTATTGAAGGGTCAAATACCTCAAATTACAACTTATTTAAATATAGTCAGTTAACAAGGAGGCATCAAACAATCCGTCGATCGCACCGTCAGACAAAATTACAATTAATGTGGGCGGCAACAATTGCGGATAATTAGCACAAAAACGAGATGTTGCAGTACAGAAAGCATTTGGAGCAACTTTCAGTGACGTACGAGTATCATAGAGGAAATTGAAACAATAAAGACTTTGTATACAACTGCAAAAAAAATATTGAGAGGCATTCGAAAGTGTAGCAAAATTTTTTATCAAAGTACGTTGTAGGACCATGTGGGCAACAAAATTCATGAGAATTCTGTGTACCGATTATATGTGACATATATAAAATTCGTTGAAGTGGAAAATAAAGATAACGTATTTAGTTTTCTTATAGAGTATATAATTTAATAGAACGATGTTTGTTAGTCCACAGAACGAAGCTCTAAGGGTGCATTAACCTTATGCGTTAAGAGCAACGTACCCACAAAATGAAAATAAAATTAAAATGAGTTTTTATGGCTAATCTGAGAATACTGGGATTCGAAGCGCATTCATAAGAGCGCAAGGTAGTTTACAGGGTGACGGTTGTTAAATTCAGCGGTTGATATACCCTAAGGGTACAGAACAGTATCCTTTCTTTAGTTTAATTTTTATATTTCTGTCTGAAATAACATTTCATCAATAAAATTTCATAAATAAAACCATTTGATGATTTAGGTACATTCAATGTTATTGAGATTCTACAAAATGTACGAATACCGTTTAAAATAACATACAGGGTTATCCGTTTTCGGAACCACGGCCCTTCTAGTCTCTATAATTTTTTTTGTATCGACGTTGAATTTTCGTTTGACAAAAAACAACTCTTTGTTTGTTTAAAAAAATCAACGCTTTAAATAAAACTATTCTTCTTTTGGTCAGATAATCACAGTTTTCCATGTGTAATATTACAACAAATTGTACAGTAGATATGAAGCAGACTGCACCAGCTGTGTGTAATAAATAGATACATATTTAAAAATTTTATATCTTAGATATTGTATTGAGTGAAAATGGTGAAATGAGACGATGTATAGCTTTTACAAGAGCAGATATTTCTTACAGTAGTATTTAGTAAACAACATGCTGAAGCTCTTCTGTAAAATAATAAAAGTGTGTATATTACAAATATAAAATACAGTTGCAAGCATTACTGCTAAGAAATTTTTCTTTCCATTACGTCGGTCTATATTTGTTACTATACACCGACGCCAACAGACGAAATTTTGCGGAACCCCCACTTTGTCGTGGGATAGGGATCTTTTACTTGCCTAAGATCGTTTAGACCAGGGAGCAACAGTTTTCTCTTTTCCTAGAGATGGTATAATTTTCTATATAAACTTCGCATAAATTTGTACAGCTTCTGTGAATACATCGACATACAGTCCTATAAAAGTGGACGAGCATCCCAAGCCTTCCTTGGATGATTACCAATACAAGTACTAAGCGCAACCAGTGTTTGACTGTTCATATCGCTGACATGAATGCCAAGTTGTTAAGCTGCACTCGCCCTTTTATGAAATTGTTAGGAGCATGATTCAAAAATAATTTTCTTTTTGACATTTTGATCATACCGATTATTATTAGAGAGATTTGATTTCGAGAATCTCAAATCTCGTTAACGTTATATAACGTGAGTAATTAATAGACACAGCATACAAGTAACATATTAAAGTGGTTCTGAAACTCTATAATTTATAACATAACATAAGGCGATTAGAAAAATATCGCAAATTGGCTATAATCAACTCTTCAAATTAAGTATCTCTAAATTATATGTTATAGTAAAAAATTCCTATTTTGGCCCTGATCGGAGCTTCTCGATCCAAGGATACGAAAAACGTCTGAATGAGATCAAAGTCCTGACAATGGATTGAAACTGCTGGTCTACAAATGCTAGGACCTAAACCATTATGGAAGCGCTTTAAGGGGGGATTTTTTTTTAAAGAGGACCAAATACAATGCTGGGAATTTTTTGCTACATATTTATTAAGAATATAAGTCAAAAAGAAAATGTTGGTACAAAAACTGACATGGTGATTTATTTGGCAATGATAAAATTTTTGAAAATCGAATAAAAACCTAATAGTCCAGTCTTTCAGTCTTTCGGAAAGCATGGATTTTCCTGAAAATTTGCATACAAGCTCATCTGACCCCCCACTTCAAAAGTTATATTGTCCTGATGTGCGCTTTTTTCTATTTTTGGGTGAAAACTACCTTTGTACGAAAAAAATGCGAAAATCGTAGATTTACGTATTTTAAAGATTCAATTCGTGTTCAAATATGTTAGATAAAGTTCCTTTCGCGTTTTTTAATATAATTTATGAAACTTAATTATTTTTTAACCATTAAAAATCCTTAAAAACTAACCTTCCATGGCCAAAAAAATAGAAAAAAAAGTGCTCCAGAATACACAAAGATGATGATAATTTACCCGCACCGAAAATTTTACCGAAACAATGCGATTAATTTTTTTACCATAACTTTTGTAATTTTAAAGTTATAAATTTACTCAAAAAACCATTTGTAGGGAATTTAAAGCACTTTAAGTTCTGTGACTTGCAGTTTTTTTGAGCCCTTCGTTTTTTAGATTTGTAACCTAAAAGGGCTCAGGAAAGGCAGTCTTGGAGCTTAGTTTTGAGCTTCTAACTACGTCATAACTCAGTCAAATTATGTCCTACAAACATTTAAAAAAAGCAAATTGGTCAGAAAGAAACAACCTACAATTTCTAATTCTATAATTTTTTTATAACTTTGTTAGTTTTTTAAATATTTTGAAAAATGGCGATTTTTTTAAAAATTGAAAAATTTTATTCAAAAGTACTTAAATGAAATATTTTTTCAAATTTAGACTTCTAAAATCGTTCAAATTCCCAGAATCTACTGTTAATACGTTTAATTTTTTTTTCCTTCAAGTCATTAATTTTAATACCGATTTTTTTTCTCAAAAATCAAGACAATCATTTTATTTTGATTGTAACTTCATTAGTTTTCATGCTAACGACTTTTATCACCATTCAATTTAAAGGTTTTTTCAAGAACTTTAATAGGAATTAATAGGAATAAGTTTTCCTCGAAAAACCTTTAATTTTTCCGCTACAGGACGTTGAACGTTTCGATTATAGCTACCTTCGAAATTAACTTCAACTTCTGAGAGTCATAACTCGGTTCTATACCATCTACAAAAATAAAAAAAGGAATATCTTTGCTATTTAATTACCTTCATTTTGGCTTATGATCATTTTTTTGATAAAACTTGTACTTTTTGAGATATTCGCGAAAAATGGCTCAAAAACATGCATTTTTTGGGCTAAAGACGAACATGTTTAAGCTCAAATAACTCAAAAAGTATTGACTGTACAAAAAATTCTTATAGAACATTTTTTGCTTAGAATTGAGGTTATTTTTGATAAAAAATTCACACCCTCCAGAAGGGGTGGCATCCACCCTAGGGTAAAAGCACACATCGGCACTATATAACTTTTGTTTCTTGGACTATTCCCTAGCTACAGTTAAAATTTCACGTCAATCCATTCCATCCGCAAAAATTGGTAGCCGAAATGCTTCAGTGACCGGACTATAAAAAACAGCCATAATGTAGGTGCCTAAATGATACGATAGCTCACGTATAAAGTTAATTTCGAAAAAATTTACTAAAATAAGGGGAAAAATAGATTTTTGGGTTGAGTTTCATGTAAATGCTGCCTTAATTGACGATACCAACAACTATTAGTTAAAAGCGGGCAAATTTTAAAATGCCCAATAAAGTTACATCAAACTTTTATCGGTGTCTCTGTTAATAGTCAACGTGTAAGAAAACTATTATTAATTAACCCAAAAATTAATTGCTCGTGAAAGCGCAGGATCCTTCAAAAAGTTAATTCTGGTATGTTAACAAGCTAATCTCGTAGTTTGATCTCAATCCACAAGTCATGTATACAACACCTCAGGTAATTGCGTTGGGATACACAATTAGCGAGCAGCCAGTAAGATGAGTTTCTGAGTTTTCTCTGTGGTGCCTTTCTCTATTATTGAAACGTTTCCAATATGCAACTTTTGTGGCGTCGTCTCTTGGTTAACCATCTTGTTTCTACGCCAGTGATAATCAAACATGATTTTACGAAAGACTCGTCAGACAATCTACCAGAATTAGATGTGAAACATGAAAAGGTAGGTTAATTGCTTTTGCAACAATCACTTCTGAGCCAATGATGTTGCGAAAAGAACACGAAATGCAGCCAAAGAGAAGTAATAGAAGAAAGCTGCAGGAGCGCCAGTCATGTATAGTTTAAAAATTTAATCACAATGTGTTTCAGTGTATTTCCTTCGCAGTATATTAAATAAAATACAGGGTGAATCCTGCTTCCGTTACACATTTTGGCAACAGCAGGTTGATGTAAAAAATGTTATATTTAAAGCCCTAAAAAATAACTTTTTTTATAAATCATATATACTTCCTATTGCTGTTTGTAACATACATAATTCTACTTGAAGGTAATTCATTTTTATCTTTTTTTTTTAATAATTCTCTTATCGTTGTTGCTCAGGAGGAACACGGTCGAGAAAATATATTTTCCCTAAAAGAAACCTCGCGGTTTGGATAAGTTGGAGCGAAAAAGGAAATTATTCAGCCTTGAGGCTGTCACCTTAATATAAAATTTATTTAGGCTGATATATATCTACAAATTCGATTTACATTTCCCCATAGGTAGACCTGCCTGGTTGATTTATGTTTGCTAGACACCAAGTCGAGCGTTTTTCCATTAAAATGTAAAAAAGAGCCGTGTAAGGATGGTATGATGCAGGCAAAGGGGAATTTACGTATATATTTCCTCTGCGAGGCGTTACAATTTTTTTATTGAGTATTGTAACAAAAAAAATTAAAAAATTAATAAAATAAACCGTCGCGCGAAAAGTATCAATCAAGGGTTATTTTTATGGAAAAAGTTTCCCAACCAAAATCCTTATAATAAAAAAACTAGATAAATAATAATTCAAACAAACAGTCCAATTATAAGCCTTTAAATCGAAATTTTGGTCAACTTGCCTGAATTTTTGATATGAGTTAGTTTGAGGTATATTATAACAATAAATGACAGTAATTTTTTGTTCAACCCCCGGCCAAGGGTGAAAAAAGGTAAAACAAAGGAGTTTTTCAAGATAACTCAAAAGGGGCAAGCATTAGAAAAAAAGTTGTAAAGCATACAATTCTACATAAAAATGGCATCTTGACTTTTTCTTGTGCTATTAAAATTAACAGAGTTAGGAGGCTAGAAGTTAAGGGAAGATTTCAGAAATTTAAAAAAATCATAACGAGCAGAAAAACGAATGAATTTTGTAATTTTTTTTTAATCTACTCTAAAAATTGTAAAGAGACACGTATTTTTATCGGCGGAAAAACATATTTACGGGGTGAAATACACTCTCAAAGTTCGCTCCCAAAACAGTTTTTTCTGTGGTTCTAATCAATATTTTGAAATGAAACAAAATGGAAATTATTTACAATAAAAAACAAATATTTCTTAAGTGATTCCGTGTTTGGGGGTTGCTACCCTTATTTTTCATTTATAAAAAATATCATATTTACTCAAAAAGAATTAAAAATGTGATTTATGTAAACAAATTGACCTGTTTCGAGGTTTTCGTTAAAATCTCTGTTTAGGGGGGTGAACAACAAATTTGAAATTGTTATAACTTTCTTATTAAAAATTAACAAATATATCTATTTCTCTGAAAAGAAAGGTTATATTTTTTAGACTAGGTAGATCGAAAAAAAAAATTACAAAATTCATTAATTTTTCTGCTTATTATTTTTTTTTTAAATTTCTGGAATCTTCCCTTAACTTCTAACTCTCTTAATTTTAATAATACAAGAAAAAGTCAAGAGGCCATTTTTATGTATGTATGCTTTACAACTTTTATACTCAACTTTTTTTCTAGCCCTTACCCATTTTGAGTTATCTTGAAAACCCCCTTTTTTCATCCTTGGGCGGCGGTTGAACAAAGTTACTGTCACTTATTGTTATAACATTCCTCAAACTAACTCATATCAAAAATTCAGACAAGTTGACCAAAATTTCGATTTAAAGGCTTATTTAATTGGATTATAAAACAGTTTTTCAGACTTTATTTTTTTTATTCTAAAGTTAATGTTCAAATAATGTTCAAAATTTAAAAAATCGACTTAATAGCATAAGCTCAGCAAAAAAATGAGCGTACATTGTGAATCAAATATTATGTTGGAGATTTCTAGGGCAAAGCTATAAATATTAGAATAGATGAGCAGAAAGATTACATTAAAAATCGAAAATATAAGAAATAAAGAATTTTCCATCGCGCTTGGAAAAACGTAATATAATTCAATGAAGTTCTGCCAAAATTTTAGAGAAGAAAAATAAAAATTGTTATTTATTTACTGATAATTCATTTAATTTTGAACAGAGGGATATTAAAAAACCAATTTACAACCACAATAACTGCCAATATTAAAAATAAAAAAATAGTAATTTATTCCAGGAATTTAAAAAGTTTACATACTTATATTACTGAAAATGAGTTTATAAAAATTATTTGTCTGGCAAGCCTGACAATTTACATACTGCTAATGAAAAAAGCGTTATATCTTTTTAATAATCTTTATATTAAAATCTAACCTCCATTTATAATTATTTCGAAATAAAATTAATCTATAATATTTGCGAATTTCAGAGAAATCGAGATGGTCTATTTATTTTGCTAAAAGGGATCTTGAACCCAGACACAAGAAAAATTATATTATATTTCGTAAATCTTTAATGGAAAACACATTAAAATAACTTTTTGCTCATTTAAATTGTATGAAACGCAAAGTGACTATAAGAATTCTCGTTAATTTTATTATTTCTTGTACAAGAAAAAATAACAAACGTGTACCTATACCTATTCATTTCCATATCTTGTGCAGTGTACAGGGTGTAAGAAATTTGACTGCCATTACTTCAGCATGAGATAGAGTAATCATAAATGAACAAAAAAGTTGTAAGGGGCGTAGGATTAACAGTTTTCAAAATACAACGAGTGTTAATATTGGGGAGTTTCATCACAACGTGACAACAGCGCAGAACATTCTACAAAGCTGATGCACACCATGTCCAGACTTGTCCTACGGAAAAAATATAAACAGCTATTATTGTGGAATGTGAAACATTTAGTAAATTTTAAGACAATTGTTTTCCAGTTCTTAAATAAATAAAATAAAACATAGGTATCGATTTTGTAGTGAGATAGTGTTGTGCTTAAAGTTTGGTTCGAATTTTAGTAATTATGAATCTCTTAAAACAGAAACGTAACTTTTAATCAAATTATATATTTGAAAAATATGTAATTAAAGTACCGACAGATTCACGTCGTCCAAATAATCATACGTATTAAAAATACTTTAGGTACTTACAAAATTCAGTAATTTTTAAACGCACAAGTACAAAACAAACTACAACATAATATAGGTATGCTCAAAATGTCCATCACCATTTTCGATGTACGCACGACACCTTCGAATCCAATTTTCGCGCACTCGCTGGAAAACATCTCAAGAAAAAGAAATAGTGGTACGCAAAAAACACTCCGACACGGTAGAATCCTGATACCAACTGAATTGCGTATTGGCGGTTGCTGGACACCTTAGTACCGCCGCGCAGTTGTCACATTGCTCGATATGAATTTTATCGAATTTTAAAATTATTACAACGCTAATTATTTTTTAGAATTAAGCATCAAGAAGTCCAAAAAAGTGATAAACATTGTAGTTTATTGTATTCTATGCACGGAGTTATGTCAATATTCTTTAATTAATCAAACTTTTGCACATCAAGTTGGAGATTTTGATAATTATTTTCGCGGAAATGGTTGACTTTAGAACCCATGTCAAGGTTTTTTTTTTTGTTTATTTTAATGTATCCTATCGTCTGTTAAAGCAGTTAAACTTCTGACACCTTGTATATGGAATCAAAAATAACAGTCTACCATTTGAAGATATCAAAATAGAAATTTATAATTAGACAATGAATTTTTTCGTTATCTGATCCTGGCATTAATTAAATAAAACTCGAAACGCAGTCGTACTTTTACTAGCGGTATTCAACATTAAAAATAACTATTTTTAAATGCATCCGACACTTTCAGTTCAGGTAGAGAAGCTGCTATTAAAGGAAAGTGATTTATAGTTACACTAATTGGTTGTGCGCAATAGATTACACGATCACTACTTACACAAGTAGGAAAAGTCAGCCAATTTATAATTTTAATTAAATTTAAGTACTTTATTACTATGTCGGTACAATTGAGCGAGTTCAAAATCCTTCCATTTTATATTTAGCGCTTTGTGGGGTACAGTGCCGGAGAGTATGTTGCGCAAAGAGGCGATTTTTGCAACTCAAATAGTAATTTCTGTGCTCAAAGATACATTTTTAATTTTAATTGTAACAAAGACATTCTCCAAAGGAAACATATTTTTCTTAGAGCGGATTCTAGAAGAACAATCAATAATGAAACCTCGTGTGTTGTTTGACGACTTCTGTTTCATCTCAAGAAAAGGATCACTCCCATAAAAAATGTAACGATTAAGATACTCACCGGTTTGAGATCACAGTGAATGATATTCTCCTTCTGCAGCAGCCTGAGACATTTCAGCAGGGAGGTGGCAAATCTCCTGATAAGGTTGAGGCTGAATCCCTGATAGTTGTTCTTCTTTATGAGTTCATACAGATTAAGGCTGAAACGACAGAAAAAAATCTAATTAGGGTGCTGTCGGGGTAAGCTTAATTTTCTCGGACGGGGGAAAAGTTACGAGGGATTATTTTTATCTCCCTTTTAGGAGATTACCTTCAATGCTGAAGTCGTTAATTTTGACAGGTTCGTTTCCTGATGCCTAATTACTTGGTTATCGGAAATAAATTTCTAAGTTATATCTTGGAATTGAGTGGTTAATAATTAAGCAATTTGTTGCTAGAATGCCTATATATTTCATGAAAAAATCGCACATTATCCTCAAAGCTAAGCGAAAAACTTTTAGAAGAAAGGTTTTTCCTATATTAAAATTTTTTTAGCTCAAAATTTCGATGATTTTTTTAATAAAAATTATCATGGATAAAATAAAATACCCTATCACTGGTATCTTGAAATTATTATACAAGGTGTGTTCAGAAAATAACAGAACTTTATTTTTTAGACTTTATTATTAATTTTATATATTATTAGTTCTTGTCTTCGTCAAAATACTCCCCTCTCCTATTTACACACTTTTCTCAGAGGTATTTGCATTTCCAGAAGCAGCTGGATAGCTTCATTCGAAACGGCCTGTGGCGAATTTGCTTTGACGTCATCAGTAGTCTGAAAATTGCGAGCTTTCAGCACATATTTCAAAAAGTTCTGTTATTTTCTGAACAGACCTGGTATAAATTAATTTATTTATATATTAATACAAATATTTTAGCATTTATTAAATAAAAGACGTGCATTTAAACTGTTTTACAAAATACGTTGCAAAAAGGGAGATATAGGATTGTACCAATTTTGGCGAAAATTAAGAATCTTGTAGTTCCTAAAGTCGGATTTCTACACCGTATATAAAATTTGAGACTGCAAGAATCTATGTTCTCTTTCTTTTGACATGGCATACTTATTTCAATTATTTCTATCCCTAACTGCTAATATCAAAATTTTATTTTCAGAATGCATACGAGGTTATGTTTTAAGAAAACATTTTTTACAGCAGATATTTAAATGACTCTGTAGAATTTGTGTACGGGGTGATTCTAAATTAAGCTAAATCCAATAAGGGGAGTTATATCCTCATAGAAAAGATAAAAAGTTCATATTAATATGTTACATTTTCTTCATACGTTCATCTTCCTCTTAGCTGTAATCTTCATAATCCAATTATTATTATTAAATGGCTTAGTTTCAATTATTATTATTTTATTATTTAGAACAATTGTGTGTAATACTAAAAATAGTAGCAGGTTCTTGATTTTCGAATTTAGATCACTTCAAATATCAAAAAACATTTCCATTTTGAAATTCACAGAAAGTATTTTTGTCTGTTAGTTTACACAGATCTAGCAACCCAAGAATCACAAGTTAAGCTAAATCACGTTTGTTAGAGATCTAAAACTGTCTAAAAACCGTCTCTGAAAGAAATCAGACTATTTTTAGAACAACTAAAATATATCCGTTATAAAAATACATCTAATGTTTGTATAAACTAACATAGCATTGTTTAAAATTCGACGTCTTTGGAAAAATACTTACAAAAATCCGACAAATAAAAATTATTTCATGAAATAGTATTAACCTAATATAACTTATGGTTATTGCCACATAAAATTAAACCACGTAAAATTTACACCACTACAAGATTGTGATTGTAAAAAGTTTCAAACAAAAGATATCTAAAATATTAAGCGAAATAATAGAAAATCAAGTTGCCTTTGGACGTTCTTGAAGGGCTACGATTTCTGGGAATAATATAACAAAATTTCTTTCCTCGACGAATGCTACGCCATCTATTTACAACATTTTTTATACAGTGAATTAAAGTTGACTTTAAGCTGTTTCTTTTAAAATGGAACACCTAGTATATCCGCTTTATTTACGTCAGTGTGACATTTGCAAACGTACTAGCAACAAAACTATACGAATATATGTATAAGAAAAGATTTTGCGTTGTACAATCCACATTTCTTGAATTGTCAAACCATTCAACGAGAAAATTTCATGTTTAATGCAATTAGGACTCGCAGAGGTCCCAAAGCTATTGATACAAAGCGTGACCTACGGGTGAATTAATGTTTGATAGGAAAGCTTCTCCGATACTTTTATGCCTGACCTTTAACCCACCAGGGAAGACTAGAGTACACCAGAAGGAAATATTGGATGAGATTCTGAAGTAGCGACAGAGTCAACTCACGTTGGAAAAGCGTTTCGGCAGAGTGCCTCGTAAAGTGGTGGAAATTTCGTTTGAGAGAGAAAAATTTGTCTAGCTTTCGGTTTGTTAGAACAGCGTTGCCGTTGAATGAAAACTAAGTTTTGGTCTGAAGAGGTATAGATATACCTACAAGCGGGTGATATTCTTCAAAAAATAAAGACACAACTACAGGAACTACGATCAATATTTGTCTTTATCTATAAAATGAAGCGAATAAATAATTTTTTTTAAGAAAAGTTTTATTTTCTTGATGTTTGTTGATTTGGTTTTTGTGACAAAAAGGTATCTATATGTGTACAAGGTGTTTCTTAAGTATAGGTCAAAAATCCAGAGGCGTATTCTGTGGCTAAAAATAAGGTTTTTTTTTTGTTATATGAATGTGGGGTTCTTACAACAGCGATTGTCCAGCTACAGGCTGTCAAAAATTTAAAAAAAAATCATTTCTTAATTTTTAATTTCTAAACCGCTTGAGATAATTTAACCAAATTCGATGTGCATATTTAGTATGACAATAGGTATGAAACAAAAAATTACCAGCTTTAGAAACTTTAGAAACCAGTGGCGGTATTATCGATCATTATTTGCCAAAAAAATAAATCACCTTGTATAATATTACAAATAAAATAGGTCATCATTTGCGCCATTGTATTATCTTCACTTTTTGTTTCTTTACACTTTTTTGTATTCCAAACCGATTAACAACAAAATAGATTTATTTGATAAAGTGCATTTTTACACAGCTCTGCTAATGGTAAGTTTCTAAAGCTGGTAATTGTTTGTTTCATACCTACTGTCATACTAAATATTTACACCGAATTTGGTTAAATTATCTCAAGCGGTTCAGAAATTAAAAATTAAAAACTGATTTTTTTTTTAATTTTTGACACGCTGTTGCCGGATAATGGCTGTCCTAAGATCCCACATTTATATAAAAAAAAACTTATTTTTGGCCACAGAATACGCCCCTGGATTTTTGACCTCTGCTTAAGAGACACCTTTATAAATATGTACCTAAATGTGTCCAATTTTGATAAAATAACATTTAGTATAGGTAATAAAGTAAACAGTTATTAGCCTGTAAATACAGATTTAAGTCTATAAATACATACTTTTAAATACAGCGGTGTACTTTCGCGAACAATCCAAAACATTAGAAACAGCCTTTTATTTTTTCTCACATTTTTCTTGTTAGTGGAGACTTTTAGAAAACGAAAGTGTTTTTGTACGTTATCTGAAGTACAAAACTAAAATAAATTTTTCTCAAAAATGATGTATTTCAGTGATATGCAACAATTACATTTTGTTTACAACATATCAATTTTTTTTCTAAATCTCTATGAAAATATGGCAAAAAACGGATCATATGGGAAACCTTATGTAATAAAAGTTTCTTTGTAGCTGTTTTTGATATTTAATCTTTCTACAGTGTTAATTATAGGAATGTATTATTTTTTCTTTTCCTTTTTTTTAACCAATATTATTGATGCTATTTATTAAAAAAAAAAGGATTTTTAAACTTAGGAATATTGTATAATGTACACAGGCTTTGAACAAGTTATAGCGTATATAGGTACAGATAGTATAAAAGAATTTTTGTATGATTTATGTCAATTCAAAGCACGTGTAAAATAAATTTCACCATTTTTTTAAAGACTACATTAGCAGGATCCGAAGAATGGGCTATAACGCTGATAAATGGCGACATCTCCACTTCCTAGTTATTTTGTAAAAGGCAAGATATTCGCAATAAGATAAACAAAATGTGTAGAGGACAATATAAACTGTCATGCCTTTCACAATATTTTATGTTTTGTATAATTTTCAGATATATTCCGAAAATGTTCTTCTCGTCTTAAATGATTAAGATGTTTCGTAACCTTTAATTATGTTACTATTATTATGTTAGCATTAGAAAGTATATAAATATTTATACGAGTAATTAATTGAAGAAAAAGTGAATATTCGTTAATTACAATGTGAAACTACTAATACACAGAGTATTTTAAATAATTAAATTAAAAAAATCAATTCAATTCAAAATCAAATTTGACACCCAGTGGTGACATGGTCGAATTGATGAAAGCAATTCGCTTCGTTGGCTGATTGATATAGCCCAGTCGGGCTGTCATTTAACCGGGAAAAAATTAGGGACCACAATTTTATTGTTCTAACCTTTAGGGGAGATCAATAATAGTGTAAATTCAGAATCGCGACTGAATTCCACCCCTGCGTCAGCCGCCATCTTGAATTTAAGGAAAAATCGTTTTTGCTCAATATTTCGGCCATTTTCAACTTTACAACAAAAATGGTAAGGACTTAAGTTGTTGCAAATGCGATTTCCTACAACTTCTTTTATTACAAATTTTATCGTGCGATCGATATTTTTCAAGTTAAGGGGGAAAATAGTGACAAAGTATAATTATTGAATTATCTCGTTTGTTATTGACTTTACGACATAAATATACATAAACAAAGTTGGAAAGAATTATATTTTCTACAATTTTGATCTCTTTGATTTTTTCGCTACTACCAAAATTTAAGGTCCTACGCCTATGGCAAGCCTAACTAAACTCAAGGGATCAACATTCCATAGGCCTGACGTCTCCGCAAGCGTAGGACCTTAAATGTTGGTAGTAGCGAAAAAATCAAAGAGATCAAAATTGTAGAAAATATAATTCTTTCCAACTTTGTTTATGTATATTTATGTCGTAAAGTCAATAACAAACGAAATAATTTAATAATTATACTTTGTCACTATTTTCCCCTTTAACTTGAAAAATATCGATCGCACGATAAAATTTGTAATCAAAGAAGTTGTAGGAAATCACATTTGCAACAAAATAAGTCCTTACCATTTTTGTTGTAAAGTTGAAAATGGCCGAGATATTGAGCAAAAACAATTCCTTTGAACCAACTCTCGCAAGGTCCTACGCTCGCATATTTACAGCAAGCGTAGGACCTTAAATATTGGTAGTAGCGAAAAAATCAAAGTGATCAAAATTGTAGAAAATATAATTCTTTTCAACTTTGTTTATGTAAATTTTTGTCGTAAAGTCAATAACAAACGAAATAATTCAATAATTATACTTTGTCACTATTTTCCCCTTTAACTTGAAAAATATCGATCGCACGATAAAATTTGTAATAAAAGAAGTTGTAGGAAATCGCATTTCCAACAACTTAAGTACATACCATTTTTGTTGTAAAGTTGAAAATGGCCGAGATATTGAGCAAAAACAATTCCTTTGAAACCAACTCCCGAAAGGTCCTACGCTCGCGTCTCGCGGCTGACGCAGGGGTGGAATTCAGTCGCGATTCTGAATTTACACTACCATTGACCCCCCCTAAAGGTTAAAACAATAAAATTGTGGTCCCTAATTTTTTCCCGGTTAAGCCCTTTTTTGTCTAACCCGACTGGAGTAATACTGTTTCGGATATAAAAAAAAACTTTATTTTTCCTTAATTATGTACCCTGTATATATTTGCTTATGGCAGTAATTAAACCAAAAGTTCAAACTATCAAAGCAAGTATATGACTTGTATATATTATTGTAATCGAAAAATGAAAAAAGACAAATAAATGTTTCAAAGAAAACTAAATCTTTATTTACCCTGTACAATTTTCCTATATATTCAGAGTTTTCTCATATGACAATATAAAAAATATAATAAGAGCAGATTATTTGATTAAAAATTAACTAAATAGTAACTATTTGAAATTTAAATACATCCCTAAGGACAAACGGATAAAAGGACATGTATTATTTCGTCATGAAGCACCATGCTAATGTAATTTTTTTAACTTGACCCAAAAACAAATATCATCAATTGTCCAAACCCCAGGATACTCGCGAAAATCCATTCATCATACAAAAAAGGTCATCGAACCGAATATATTGCTCATTGTTTTCCAACAGCTTCCTCTCCCTTTCCCATATTCCTATGAAAGTAATTTAAACAGCGGTCGCCTTTTAAGGGCGTAATGCCAACTAAACGATTCATTATACAAACACGAGAACAAAGTAATAAAGCCCGTAGCTTTTTAGACTCTCTACCCCCTATGGACCGAAATATTTCAATTATATTATGAGAAAATGTCCGTTTCTTCCAGATTAAAAACAGCAATATAATGAAACGTTATTAAAATATTTCGCTGTACCCAAGACGCCAGGGTTAAGAAAAAAAACGCCTGCTTTTGAATAAGTTCTGGAGATTTTAAACTTGATGGATCGTTAGACCTCGCTCTGCTTAATAATGTACTCGGTTTACTCTCTGCTGTGCCGGCGCCAGCATATTGGCAAAAACAGCTTTCAGTATTCAGAGACAAAAAAGTTATGAAATTTTAAGATCATCGAATAAATTTGGTGCAGATTAGGTGTCGCTAAAGTGTTATTAATAAAGACAGTTTTTTGTCTTCATTCTTGGCACATCTCCTGTAGAAGATGTTTGCCTAATAGAATTTCTTAAAATACGAAGAAAAGTTCCTATAAATAATCGAGAAAGTAAGGAAGAGCTTAGTTTTCGAGCTTAAATTCCCTAAAATGGCTTTTTGAATAAGTATATTTAAAACTCTTACAGATAAACATCTGAAAGTATCCACAGGTATTTTATATTTTATATAAAAATTGGCAACTATGAACATAATCCTTCAAGGTCACGTAAAATTGAAGTATGGCCGATTCGTTTCCGGACACCTACTATGGTTGTCTTTGGAACAGTCAATTGCATTTTTCCTAAAAATGGTATATTTTCAACAATTTCAAGAAGAGTACCTTTTTATGTAAAATGAAATTATACGCCTCACAAAACCTAACATCAAAAAATCGAAGTCTTAAAATATCACCAGGTAAGTAGATAACCTTTGGACAATCATTAATAAAATACTTTTAATGCTTTACATTGTTTTTCGGAAAAGACATGAGTAAAATTTGATTTTAAGGTACGTTCTTCTACCCCTTGTATCTCAAAAACAAAAGGTGAGAGGCTTACGGCCCATAGAGAAAAATCCTTCTTTTTATGTTCTATTAGTCTCCCTATGTATTTTTTTGAGGAACACCCTGTATACTAGTTTGTTCCGCATAGTTTTCAAGATAAGCCCAAATCCCATCAAATCTAGTCCATTCTGTTCATGGATGCATTTGGTACTTGGCAAAGAAAGAAACTAGAAAGGAAAATGACATGTAATAAAAGAAATAACTGAATTTAGAGAAATAAAACACTTAAAACAGCATGGAACTAGTTTTTGGCTGGGCATTTAATAGATCTAGAATATGTAAACAGAAAGAGCCTAAATAAAAACCAGCGAAGAGGAATTCGTAAACAGCGTTAGAAATTGAAACATTATAAAATAAATGGTATTAGTATATACATATATTGCCAAAAGGTGATCTGATATTTAAAAACAGAAAAAAAAGAAGAGTCAAAAAAAAACTGCTACAATCAATTTGTCACATTTAAAACTAAAAATAAGGAAAATGAATATAATCCTCATCCAAGCTCAGTCTTCACGTATATTTCATTGCAATCAGATAAAATGTCCCTTGTTTCGTAAAGGAAGATTTGTTGCATTTTGTTCGTCGTTCTCCGTTGCCCTTGAATGTAGCCAAGTGTCATCACTCATATGCATTATTCTATGTGGTAACAACACAGAATGGCAATACCTATGACTATCCAAAGTATTAAAGTTATGGCTTTCAAGGAAAAACTCATGAGGTGTGCCAATTTCAGAACAAACACCGTCAGCTTGAAAAGATAACAGTTTTAAAAAAACGCCTTCGCCTTAGTTTCTCTGATTGCATTTGAAGACGGTGCCTTCAAATTATAAATACATACTCCATCTTTGATCTGACATATACATAATAAAGTAATTTTACTGAATCTACTAAAGTTAACGTTTAGGCGGTTGTCAAAAGTTCCTCCCATGTCAGTGAAAGTCTCTGGGTTTTGAAAAAAAATTAGCATGCAATTATACAGGGTAGCCCATCGAAAACGTACCGCAAGGCATTACAGGGTAGTAATGAACTTTTCGGCAAAATCCAAAAACAGGTAAAGTTTGCTTCTGAGGGGGACAACTTTTGGCGCAAAAAGCATAGCAAAATCTTCAACACCCTAAGTGGGGGTGCCATTCCCCAAATTTTTTTAAATGGGAATGGGGGTCAAGTGGGGGGTCATTAGAAGGGCTTTTAATTCTCTATACATCGATTCTTACTTTTTGAAAATCGATCCATTATTTTAGAAAATATGCAGTTTGAAAATACGAACAATATTTTTGACGAGAAATGCGAAAATCGATTTAATTTTACTTCAAAACTTACGGTATTAGCTTGGTAAATTCCTTCAAAAGAATTCGCTGTTTTTTTTTCTGATTTGCGAATTCTTTAGCCTGATTTTGGTGAGCAAAAAATTGTCCGCTTTTTGTTTCGTATTTAGATAGGCCACAAGAAGTTGCTAGATAACTGTCTTGTGACTTGTAGTTGAAGAGTACCAATACTGCCGAGTCTTTTAAATTGATTAATTATGGTGTACTCAATTCCAGAAAGAGTAGAAATTATTGAGCTTTTTTTCAAAAACAATGAATGCGGAAATCGGGTCGCCGAACTGTTCAACCAACGGCATCCTGAGAAACATGCGTCTGGAAAAATTGTTCGCGAATTGGTGGCCAAATTTCGCGAAACTGGCTCCGTTCATAACAAAAAGAGGCAGGTTGAAAATCCGGTACTAAATGAACCTACGGAAATAGCGGTATTGGGGCAAGTGGCAATGGATAGTACGCTGAGTACAATGCAATTGGCTACTGCGACAGGAGTGAGTCGTACAAGTGTCCAACGAATATTAAAAAAATACAAATTCCATCCTTATAAGATTCGGCTAGTGCAAGAGCTAAATGAAGACGATTTTGATCGTCGTTTGCAATTTTGCGAAATAATGACTGAACGAGCGATAAACGATAATTTCCTCTTTAATGTGTGTTTTTCGGACGAGTGTACGTTCTTCTTGAATGGTTTAGTGAATCGCCATAATTGTCGTTACTGGGCTGATACCAATCCAAGGATTTTCCATGAGACACACTCCCAACACCCCCAGAAGTTGAATGTATGGGCAGGTATTTTTGGAAATTCCATTGTAGGTCCTTTTTTCCTTCCTGGAAATTTGACAGGCGATATGTACTTGGATTTACTACAAAATGTCATCGACCCAGCTCTAACAAATATCATAGAGGACGACCCTGCTTACAATGAACACGAACTGATTTTCCAGCAAGACGGAGCTCCTCCACATTACTCGCTCAATGTGCGCAATTACCTAAATGAGACGTTTCCAGGACGCTGGATAGGACGAAGAGGTGCAATTGAGTGGCCCCCTCGGTCACCCGACTTAAATCCTTTAGATTTCTTTCTCTGGGGGCACATTAAAAGCAAAGTTTACAGCACTCCACCTGATACCTTGGAAGATCTGCGAGGACGAATCATTAATGTATGTCGCGAAGTAACACCGCAAGTGCTCCAGAATGTTCGACAACGGTTTGAAGACAACCTGTATCATTGTATGCAAGTTGGCGGACAACATTTTCAGCATTTACTTGACTAATACCGTAAGTTTTGAAGTAAAATTAAATCGATTTTCGCATTTCTCGTCAAAAATATTGTTCGTATTTTCAAAGCTGCATATTTTCTAAAATAATGAATCGATTTTCAAAAAGTAAGAATCGATGTATAGAGAATTAAAAGCCCTTTCTAATGACCCCCCACTTGACCCCCATTCCCATTTGAAAAAATTTAGGGGATAGCACCCCCACTTAGGGGGTTGAAGATTTTGGTATGCTTTTTGAGCCAAAAGTTGTCCCCCTCAGAAACAAATTTGACCTGTTTTTGGATTTTGCCGAAAAGTTCTTTACTACCCTGTAATGCCTTGCGGTACGTTTTCGATGGGCTACCCTGTATATTAACGGGTGTTGTTTTCACAATATCAGACATTACATTATATTTGGACAGATTTGGACTATTTGCAAAACACTATTCTTCAATTCGTTGTAACTTATGAAAAAGATGAACGCAGTTGAGCTTTTAGGTTATTTGCATAAAGGAAGCATTCAAATAACATCTACCATGTCACTAAAGAATATATTATATAGTAGGAGTCCTAAGTAATTTCCTTGAGGCACCCCGGAGGAGGCAACACATTCGTGTGATCTAAAAGAATTGAACGCAACATACTGTCTTCTTCTCGATAAATAAAAGCTAAATAGTCTAATTAGTCGCAGTAAGAAGTCAATTACTTTCTTTTACAGTCTTTCGTCTTGGCGTCTTGAGAGAAAACACTTATCTGTGGGAATGAGGCCCTTTTGAAAGTATCATGATATACAACTCCTTTTTCTAGAAATGTTTGAATGTCTCTCCATCCAGTATATCCGCTACTGGCCTGCATCGAACGAAAGTAGAGCTAATTTTCGTCGGCACAAATAACCGCTGGCTCAAATCAAACTGTTCCCGCTATGGCCGTTCTACCGTTACTAGTTGTAAAAAATCCTAATTAGTATTATGGAACCCATGTTCGACAATGGGTGTACTAGCAGCTGAAATCACGGGCGAGTAGTGAATAACAATACGAAACTTCCTGTTAAGACAATAACGAATGTTTACACTACGTGACGATACGCCACGTCAAAAGGCCGCGCTCCGCGCCGGGACGTAGTATCATCCAGAGGAAGTCATCACGAGAGTGCGTTTCCTATGGCAATTGATACCCGCGAATGATTTTATAATTTTTACTTGTCGCTCGCATAAATTACCCGAGAACGGCGGTAATAATTTATTCTATTGCTTTTGGCCGGTGTGGCTTGATGCATTTTTATCGGCGTGTGACAAAGGATAAGATTTTATATGAATTCGCTTCCTCTTAAACGCTTATTTCCCTTCGCTTATAGCGATAGAAATATAATTTATTGCGTAGAGTCAGTAATAAAAAATATTTTCAAATCATCAACACCTTTTGAGACCGCTCCTGTCCGCTGACCCACAAAGGTTTATCGAGAGTGAATCTTGACCTATCGTATTATTCGGTCACTAACCTAGCTTTTATTGCATTTTTAATCCGTAGTGAACGACAATGAAAAAACAAAAGGCATGTACCTATTTATTTAAAATGCCAGTATGGCTAAAAAACACTAATTCGTCCCTAGCACTTTGTTTTAGTAAAATTGAAATCCGCTGCACTTTGATTTTGAAACCAATTGCAAAATTCAACACGACCCACAGTGGGAAATATTGGAAAAAATTCGAGCCACGCGTCAAAACTAATCAAGTAGTACTGATTTTTTTTATTCTTTCCAAAATTGCCAGTACTATAAAGTTCCGGTGAGGTAATCAGAAAATATACCTAGAATTTTTTCAAAATGGCCGAGTAATCTCTAGCCTCAAACTCGATCATACGAAGTTTGACATATTCGGTATCTAAAAATGAAAAAAAAAACAGGAAAATTATGTACTAAAGGCTGCCAAACAAAAAAAAATCATAAACATTAAACACATTCCTAAATCATGAATACAACATAACCTCAAACTTATAAATCTCGAACCTAAATATCTTCGCGTAAAACGAACATACTCAATTTTTTCTAAACCTTTGAGTATAAGTCCATAAAAATGGTACTTTTGAGTGTGCAACAAATATTTTTGGATAACTTTAACTCAAATTCATAGGAAGTTGACCAGGAAACCTGAAAACCTAACCTCAAATCCAAAATAATTAAGTTAAAAATCTACAGAAACAATATATTTTTTTTAACAGAGGATATGATTGCTTCAAAATTGCTTCCTGTGGATATCTAAAATTTAAATCCATAAAACGTAACCTTAAAGGACTAGAACCTAACCTCAAATATTTAAAATTTAAAATAAAAAAAGCAAACAAACCAATACATTTTACGAAAAAAAGCATTTTTGAATAAAAATTTTGCACCTGTGCATAACACAAACCTAAAACCCTTGTAGTCTAACCTCTAATTTGCAAGACCTTATATAAATGGAATGGTTTGTTTGCTTTTTTAACCTGTTGCAAAAACGTTTTGCTGGATATTTAGCCATTAGTTGTCACTTCAAGGTTAATAAAGTCAGACATAAACTAAAATCCAGAGTACTCGCACCAGGGATACAAAAACGTAAATATAAAAATATTTTTTTAAACTTCTTTAAGTTTACATCTTGTTCCACACATTTATTTGTAAAGCAAGAAAGATAAAATAGTTTTTTGCATGAAAGTTACTTTGTGCCAATATTTTGAGATCTAGTTAAAACTTAGTTAACAAATTGAGTGGTTTGATAGTGGTTTTAAGGATTCCATGGTTCGTGTTGATATTTAAAGTACGATGGTTTTTTTAATTGATATGCTATAGCCTGCATACCTGATCACCGCAGTTATAGAATTATGTTTCATTTCCTTAGCCTTAGCTAGGAATCTTTGACCTGCCTTTGTTGTTCTCGGGTTAGTCTAGGTGAGGGCGGAGTCCACATTTTATTGAAAGATACTTCGACCTTGTCATTTTATTATTTCATCCCTTGTTTACACAAGGAAAAATCTAATTTCAGAGTATACTTACGTATTCTTCGAAATTAGATTTTTCATATGTCCAAAAAATACAGCGAATTTGTTTAAAAAATAAAAAAATCTTTATTTATTTATGCTTCCAAATCAATTTCGTCACCTTCAAAGTAATCCCCAACCGATACAATGCACTTAGGTATGCCAACGTTTTTTCCAACTTTCAAAACAGTTTGAAAACTCCTTTTTCGGTATGACATTCAATGCTTTCGTCGGCTTTTATTTCCTCGATCGAGTCTAAGCCGTGTCCACGAAGTGGTCTTTTGAGTTTAGGGAATAGCCAGAAGTTACTCGGTGCTAAATCAGGAAAATACGGTGGTTGCGGAACGATATGAGTAGAATTTTTCCAGCAATTGAATATATTAACTTGAAACTCTGCATAGATGTCAAGGACAGTACTACCAACCTACAAAAAAAATAATTGTATGCTGCCATAATACCCCGCGAAGTAATCCACCTTATTTTTTGGACACCAGTATGGTTTTCCTACAATCCGAGCTTCACTGTATCCTTTTGAGATCTTATTTTTTTATACCTATTGTTTTAATTACAAAATCTAAAATTTAATAATCAAAATTTCTTTACCTTTAAAGTGACATCGCTTGTTTCTTCACAAGAATCCGACATTTTTTCATTTCTTCTGAAGAAACCAAGATGTGTCTGTTTTCCGAAACCGTTTGCGTTTCTGAACAAAACCCGGAAAATACAAGTCAATTTCTACTTGCAACACATTTGACACGAACTGGTACTGAGTAATTAATTAAATATAATTGCGCTTATAAAAGTAATTAATTTGCAACATTTTTAATTACCCAAACCAAGAATAAGTTTCACTAGAAATACGGGCAAATTATAAATTATGTAGAGGCGCTTAAGTAAGTTAATGTCACAAATTTTAGCAATTTACAGTTGCTTAAGTTGACCTTTTTCATGCGTAAACAGTAAAATATACCTACTGATTTACCACCTCACCAATTTTTACGGAAATTAAATAGTAAAAATCATAGAGTTACATCAGACATCTCAGGTATTCATATTTTGTCTTGGTGTGCTTTCCTGGTTAACAGGATAATACATTTTTTATCATCTAATATCTGAAAATCAGCATGGATTTGAAAGAAATAAGTCTATTATTACGGTATTGTTAAATATTCTTGATATTATATATAAAAAATTAGATGCAAATGATAAAATTCTAGCTTTATTTGTGGACTTGTCAAAAGCGTTTGATTGTGTCAATCATTCATTGCTTCTGAATAAAATCGAACGATATGGCATTAGAGGACTGTGTCACGACTTATTGAGGGACTTTTTAACAAACAGAGAACAATTTGTTCAATTTATTGGTGTAAACTCGAAACAGCTATCTGTAACATTTGGTGTTCCACAAGAATGTGTACTAGGTCCTCTACTATGTTTGTTATATTGCAATCACTTGGAAAGTTATTTATCAACCTCTTATACTGCATTTGCGGATGACATAACAATGTTAGCTTGCCATAAACAACAAACAGATATGACAACATTGACAAATGTAAATCTTAGAAATATACAAGCATATTTTCAAATGAATCGTCTTGTGATGAATCAAGAAAAAACTTATATATTACAATTCCACCCTTTACCTTCTAATTATACAAGTAGTCCTTTGGTATCATTGAATAGGAAATCTATCGAACAGGTGACTTGTTTTAAGCTTTTAGGTTTACATATAGACATACAATTGTCATGGAAAAATCATGTTGATTATGTATGTTAAAAATGTGCGGGTTTATGCTATGCTCTAAGGAGGTTATACTACATGGCTGATCAAGATGCTACTAGAGTATTTTATCACTCAAATTTCGGATGAATAATTCGCTATGTAATAATGTTTTGGGGCAACTCAACAGCTGCCAACAGAATATTTATACTATAAAAACGCGCCTTAAGAAATATGTTCGGATTAAGGTATTTTGAATCGTGCAGATCTACTTTTGTAACAAGAAAAGTATTAACGCTGCCTTGTTTGTACGTGATTGAAATTTTAAAATTTGTCAAACAAAACATTTCCAAATTTAATCTTGAAAATAAATTTCATGATTATCCTACAAGATATGGAACAAATTTACAATACGACTTGCATAGAAGAGAACTTTATAAGTCAAATCCATATTATATGGGTGCATTATTATATTACCAGCATCTATAAAAAACCAAAATTTTACTAGATTTGTATTTTTAATAAAGAATATATTGCACCAAAATGTTTTCTATTCTGTGAGAAGCTACTTGGCATATGATTTTAAATAGTTTACTGGTTCTTTTCTTTTATTGTTAATAATTATTGTAATATTCGTTTTTCATGATATTTTAATACTTTTGTATATGTTTCAATTGTATTATGTTTCTATTAGCCTTTACTAGTTTGTATGTTTTGACGTGTCCTATATCCGATATTGTGATCTAGTGGACTAATAAATATCTATCTATCTATCTAACAATTAAAGCTGGATTAATAATAAACTAGTGTTTGTAGCTCGCCATATTTTTCCCATGGGATTAAATCGTTAAAGCTCTGGAAATAGCATTTGGTTTAAAATATGCCAGTAGTAAAGTGACCCAAGATTTCAAGTTTTCTTGTAATCTTGGATATCGAAAAGGTTTTATCAGCAGAACATTGTATTGAGTATAAAAAAAAATCGAAACGTTTACGCTTAACTGTGAGAACTATAAAACTGTATTACAAAGACAGAAATACCAATTTTTTCGGTAAATTTTGTAAAAACAATCATTTTGTAATAAATTTTGACCGAATATTACACTTGTATTTAATTTAAGCGGCTAATTATCCGATAATTTCCATTAACCGCGCCGATTCCTGCAGACAAACTAATCGATTAATGTAAACTTCACAGTTAAATGAGTTAATAAACTTTATCGCCGTAAAAAATAACCCGTTTACTTAACCAAACCCACACAAACGTATCGATCGCGTTCGCACCTAACTGTTACTTGATTTGATTTTGTCAAATCTCGACTTCGCGAAAGAGCCGTCCAAATTTGACAATTCGTGGGCATCATTCCATATATACGTTGTTAATTTGTAGTGGCGTTATAATTGTTCGGGGTCAACGGACCCATAATATCTTCCTTTTATATGTTTTATTTACGCACGTTTGTGCCAGTATCGTACCTATAATTCAACGAATAACACTCGAGGCATTTTTAGCGTGCAAGATTAGAATTTTTAATTGTGCGTCTGTACGCTGCAGGACAAAAGTTAGGAATGGCGTATTCGAATTATGCTTAACAAAGTTTTGAAGCTGTTGTCATTTACAGGGGCAATGTTAAGAAGAAATGACACAAACTCTATAAGAGGAACTTAGTAATGAATTAACAATTAGAGAAGTGACAATAGTAAAGTAAGAAGTAAGAGTGTGAGTCTTCTTTGAGACAGTCAGAGACAGGTTCTTTGACATGATTAAATGTCAATAGCGAAGGTGGAAGGGTCTTCAGTAAAAAAGACCCGAATGTGATTTGAAAAAATAAAGCTAAGAAGAAATGTTAGCCATCAATTGGAATGATATTTGATAAGAATATTTATGCACTGCCATATTTATTAGAATAAAGTTTTCCAATAGGTATGCCAGAACTTTTAAAATGTAATGGTGGCTACATGGTTCGAAATGTCAATGTCAACCGTTGACAACTGTGTATAGTATATTGTAGCAAGTATCATGGAAAGGTACACAAATCAACAACAGCGCGTAAGATTCTTATAAATTTACCATTAAAATTTATAGTCGACCAACCGAACAGTCTTTCTATAGTTTAGTTGAAAAATTTCAATAAACGGACTCCGTTGCGGATAAATCAACATCTGTACCTCGTCAATCACAGGAGAACATCGTTGCTGTAAGCCAGAGTGTAAGAGATAATTTGAACCTTTCTATTCCCCATTATTGGTCTATCTCAGATGACATTAGTCAAGTTCGGTATTGACATCTAGATGCTCTAAATATATCTCTTTGTATTTTCATCTTTTACAATTAGAAAAGAACATTTGGAGCGTCTAGATGTTAATATCGAACTTGCCTTATGTGGTGAATTGGTGAATTTTGCATTGTGTCCTTCTAAAGCAGAGGTACACAAACTTTTTGTCTCGTAAACTACGTGCCATTTTTTTCTATTTTGTGTAGACCCTCCGCTCCGCCTTTCTAATATTGTTACAAATTTATCAACTTCAATGTGTTTTGACAGCTTACAGAGCTAACTGTAGAGTAAAAAAGTTAAAAAAACACACATTTTATACATTTATTAATTAAAACGACACAAAATTAAAGTCTAGTAAAATTATTTATTTTTGTTTACGACGAATGTAAACAAAATGCTGCAACTGCAGAAATAATGAAAATTTTTTATCTCTACCGAAAACAGGGAATTAATTGTTAGTTCTGTATATGTTTTTGCAACTTTCGAATTAATACATATCTAACACACACAAAAAAGTAAATATGTACTTTTAATGGGAAAGATGAGCTTCAATAGCAAGTTTTCAATATTTGACTTCAATTTAGTTAAGTATAATCTTAAATATCTTTGGTGATTCCTAATCTATTTCTTTTTTTTTTTTGTAAGAAGATTGGCAACCGCGCTAAAACTACTTTCCAAGGGGTATGAAGATGGAAAAGATATCGAAAACGTTCTTGCGACAGTCCATATTAATAATTATTAAAAAGAAATTACTTCATACTTATCTAATTTATATGTCTATTACATGAAAGTATTATTAAGTACATCGGTACTATTTGTGTTATGTAAATTATTCCATTTATGGAGAGCTAAAATTTCAGTCACGATCTGCTTAAATGAGATACATTCTGGTGCACCTCCAATTTCTGTTTTCGCTGATATGGGGTCGATAGACCACTTTGGGAATCACTGATCTAAAGGCTTATAGATTCCAAATTACTCAAGAACTTTAGCCAGTTGATCATCATCTGAGTCGAACTTTCTCATACTGGGCTCTAGATCAGTTGGATCTCGAACGGTATTTTGGAGAAAAATTATTGACTAAATGAATTCGTAAATAAACACAAAATAAAGTAAAGGTAGAATTTGGGCTGATGAAAATCGTCGAGCGATTGGAGGTGCCTTTTTATTCTCATAACGTCATCCTTTGGTTGGGTTTTTAGGCTCAAGGAATGATTGAATTTATTCTTTTGAAGACGATAATCGGAAATTGTGTTACTGTTAATGGAGAGCGTTATAGGGATATGCTAATAGAATAACTTTGGCCTGTTGTCACAGACAATGCTTTTTTCAATAATATGGTGTAACAATTGATTTTGAGAAATGGTAATGTCAACTGGCCACCAAGATAATGTGATCTCACCCCCTTGAACTTTTCCTATGAGATTCTACGAAATCTGTGATCTACAGAAGTAAGCCACAGACAATTCCGGACCTTAAACGCACCATTAAAAAAATATACTACGTAAAATATGTGAGCACGTTGTAGAAAATTGAATTTACAGAATGAAATAATTCTGACAAACGATTTTATAAATATGTATAATGTCGAAATAAAAATCACGAGATTATCATTTGCAGTTATCAGTGACTCTCTTTAAAATTCCGACAGACTTACTGGAAAACCCTTTATTTCCAAATTCAATTCTGTTACCTCGCAACAGGTGCTTTTTTAATCACCAGTGGTTTTAGCAGTGACAAAAGTTCAGTAGACACAAGTTGTATCAGTATAATAATGACATGTTTGATTAAGAAAATTACGTTTAACTGCTTACAATGTAATGAGTGAAATAACCTAAATTACTTTTAATTTTAAAAAACCTTTTGTCAATAATAATGAATGGAATACATAACGGAAACTATATGCAGTTATTAATTAAGTAATAATATACTAGACGTAAACATTGAAAAGACATCTGAAACTAAAACGACTGTAGAGATCGCTTGTTATACGAACGCACCATCAATTACACTAAATATAAATTTCTAGTAACCCTTACCTGAGCAGTTCAAAGCTGATGCAGAGATGATTCCTAAAATAAAAGTAGTCCAACATGTGGATGACGTTGTGGTTGCAGTCCTTGTCCTTTTTCCGGAGGTGATCCAAAATACGAACTTCGACCAACGCCTGGTGGTGGAACCTCTTCTTGTTCCTTATAATTTTAATGGCGACGTGCTTGTTGGTCATGTGGTCAAGGGCTCTGATAACCTGCCCGAAACTACCCTTGCCTATCACCTCAAGGATCTCGTAGCGATAGCATATATGGTCGTGCAAAACCTGAAACGAAAAAATCTTTTTAATGGATAAACTTCTGTGTAATTCTGTTTTGGGTAAATCCGTTTAAGGAAGTTTAACCTCCCTTAGTAATACAAAGCAAAAAAAGCTGCAGTATTCGAAAGAGCAAATATTGAAGAATTTTTTACTGGGGCTTCCGATAAAGAATATTTAATGATTAAGGTAATATCTCTTTACTTTTTACATGTTGTTAGGTATATAGTGAACTTTGAATTATTTTGGGTTGCACTAAAAATGGGGGTTTCTGGTGCCTGTCGATGCTGCGAATTGACAAATTTGAAGTGACGTGCAGGACGTTGGTAGTTACCTACTTGTTTCAATACCTAACATCAAGGCGGGCATTTCAAGAAAATTTACAATTATAGAGGAAGGATTTTGCGTGAATACTGTTGAAATATGCAGAAAATATATTTCTCTGCGCCCAATTCGCCTAACACAAGACAGATTCTTTTTAAGATGTTGGAATCAACACATTGGCGAAGGTACCTTAAATAGTTGCTTCATTCTGAATGTCGCAAATCCAGAAGCATGTACTGGCCATTGTATGAGACGCACTTCAACAACTTTATTAGCCAATAAAGGTGCTGATCTTACAACCGTCAAACGGTATGGTGGATGGAAGAGCTCCTCTGTAGCAGAAAGTTGTGTTGAGGAGTCTGTATCTAAGAAACTTGATATTGCAAGGAAAATTCGAGGAAAATATAGCTGTTCCTTACAAGAAGAGACATCCGTAACTTATGCAAATTCTTCACAAACTTTGGCAGATGTTATGCGTTCCGAAAATGATGGCAACAATGCTGCAACGGTTGTTATTAACGGAAATGAAGTTAAATGTGATAAAACAAAAAACGAAATGTCTATTACTGTAAATGTAAATGTTTAAATGATTATAAGGTGATTGTGGATAAATACAATTATTAGATTTCTAATTAGTAAAATGGTAATGAGAATAAGAACTAACCGTTCAAAGACAGGGTAGACTTAAGGAAAATACCGTTTTGTCTCGAAAAACTCATGCCTATTTAACATCATTGGAACGTCAATCATTTAGGCAATTCATATTCAAATACGTCACTAAATTTATTGTAGTAGATGTGATCGATAATCTCGGTTTGCAAACGCGTTTTTCTACTTTATGTTTAATAAAGATCTAGTATAATACAAAATTTTGTTAATACATTATTGTGTATGACGACGACGGTGAAACACAAAGGAATATTTTCAAGGACGATAATATTTTGTCTTAAAAAACTTATCCGAGGTAATTGTAGTCTAACATTTTAATTAATTTTCGGCGTGAGAGTATTAATATAATGACAGCATTGTTATTGTAGCCGCTACAGTATTACCATAAATAATATTAAAACATGGCTTCCTGTTTTGCAGAAATAAACATGAACCCGTGACATTGAAATTTAATTAAATTAATTGTCACTAAAAATAAAAAACCATGCTTGAGGTTTAGTTTCAGCTTTGACTGCAGAAACATTGTTTTGAAAGCTCAATCCTTATATCTTCATTTTGGGTTTAAAACTGTTGCATTTACCTTTTATGGTGATTGTTATCAACTGCAATGAAGAATATGCTCTTCTTTTACTAACAAGTACCAATGTTGTTTGTGATGGATAGTTTCTCTTCGGGATTCTCTAACTTTCTGGCAACATTTTAATAAATAGTTGCAAGACAACCGGCTACACGAATCAACGGCATGCTCCAAGTAATCCCATGGGAAACCAGGTTGCAGATCGTGACCAAAGAGAAATTAATGAATCCGACAAAAGCAAAAATCCAGCCGGATCCGGGAAAGCAGAAAACAACAACTGAGTGGGTGATTAATTATTTTGGAGTTTTAATTGCGTTGCGTCGGAAATTTTCTCCACCAGAATAGAAAGCGATGGATCATAAATAATCGGAAAATGACGGGATTGTCCGAGGTTGATGAAGGAATTAATTGAGTTTTGAATTAGGTAAACAACAATTTAAATGGTATTTTAGTAATAAATTACAAGGGAAGCCGGTGAAGCTACCTCCCTCGTGCGTCAATGCAATTGAAACTGACACTTTTTATAACCTTTGCCTCCCATACACATCTAATTATTATCCCATTTATATCCATTTGGAGGCACAACACATGGATATACCTCATTACTATAGCATTTATACAGTCGGCGATTTAATACGGCGACGACTGCAACATGAAGAGTCTCTTTGAAAATTTAAATGAATCGCTCTGATACCCCATGAACTGGGCGGTTTTATTGTCTTGCGTCGTCCTGCTGCTCTCGCAGACATGAAATGTACGACGAGAGATTCATTTAATTGGAACGAAAATTTCAGCTGCATTAATAATTTAGGTAGAAACTGATGATGTAGCGGGAGACGTGAAAATGCAAAGATAACGTGATTAAATATTGCTGAGGCGCGAGACAGCTACTCTACAAGTTCAAATTGGAAATTCAAAGTGTTTTTCGCGATTATATTATTTAGTGTTGAGCCAAATCACGTCAAGTGGACCCCCATTTTCCACTTGATCATGGAATTTGAGTTCATATATTTTAATCAAAAGTAGTCATTACCAACGATCATACCCTACAACCCTTTTTCAAAATTTTTATATTAACAATAATTTTTTTTTCTAATAAACATTTTCGGGACTCAAAATAATAAAAATAATTGTGTAAAAACCATTAAAGATATCTTAATGAAATTTTCAGGACTTATTGTGTAATATTTATATTTTAATAAAAAATAAAGTTAACTTATTATCATATATTTAAGTAACTTTCAAATAAACAAATGAAAATTTTAATCATTTCTCAATCAGATAATAAATTAAGGTATTTTTAGTTGCCTGCATCCGCTATACAGAAAATTTGAGTGCCCAGTATTAGTTTAAACAATAT